>NC_135787.1:89297500-89520000 GCF_051106095.1 Pogona vitticeps | reverse complement strand
GTTCCTATTAGCATCAGTTCTAAAATGTAGATCACAAAATGAAATCAGTGGCTGGAACAACTTGAGACAGGATCTATAATGAAAATGTTTGCTTCTTTAACTATGCTTCACTAAAGAACCTGCTGATAAAGCAGTACTAAGTGCTTTTTGAAATGGGAGACCTCAGCTATATCATTCTGAAAAGACAGCTTGTTGTAAAATTGATCCATAGACGAGGAGCTGCTCCAAATCTCCAGTAGTATGGAACTTACTGTATAGTCCAAAATCAAAAATTTTCACACCCCTGTTTTTATCAGGCCTTTATCCTTAAAAAGGGCCCGAGGTTGCTCACATAATTAAAAAACTATATTTGAAGCTAAAAATAATAAGTATACAAATATTAAAAAGGAACAAACAAAGCCCACTCTAAGAAATGATAAACAAAAGCAATACTAAAAACACATTCAAAGCAGTAAGGCGCAAAAATCCATATAAAAATGCTACTCAGGGAGCCAGTCACTGAAGGAAAGCTTGGCTGAAGAGACAGCAAAGGTGGGGGTCCAGTCTGGCTTCCTGTGGAAGGGCGTCCAAAGTTTTATGGCAGTAACAGAGAAGGTCCTCTCCTATGTCCCCATAATATCCGCTCAAGGGATATTTGAACCATGGCAGAAATGTGTCTTGACACAGATTTGGTTGAGTATATTACACTCACACAGAGCTATTCACAAGGGGAATTTTATTGACCACAAAAGAAAATATACTAAAGATTCACAATAAAGTATATAGCTAACATGGAGAAATATCACTGAAAGGAAGCAGATATGTATGGCTGAGAGGATTGTGAGATTCAGGTTACTCGGCAAAGTTCTGCAATGCCTGAGCAGACTATATCAGGAGTTGCGTAAAGATGAGAAGAGGGAAGGAAATAATACCTTCCTGCTTTCCTGTGTGTGCGTGTGGAAAGGGGAGGTTAGGGAAGGATTGAAAGAGCTCCCAATGTGTAGGAAAAATGCTCCCAGAAGAGAGATTAGGGATGAAAAAGATTACATCTCCCTAATCTTATTGGACAGTCTCCAAGCTGATGAGCATTCTAACTCCAGCTGGAATAATGTAAGGGAATTATTCAGCAAGAATTCCAAGAATGAACAGTCAAACCAAAGTCCTAGACCATTAGTCAGGAATTCAGGAGAACAATATAGGCTAGTAAGATTCTCTGCCAGAATCCTGGACCTGCAGTCTGTTGTGTACTAAGAAAGTAATTTCAACTCAGAAATGAAGTCAGCACAGAAACAAGTTGAACATGAAATCCTAATTCAAAACGCAGAAGTACTGGACAACACCAACAATCATTATGTTGGACTATGCAGGGAAGCCATTGAAATCCACAAACATCAGCAAAGCTTCAACAAAAAAGAGAAAAGTCTAAAACTCAACAAAGCCTGGCTCCCAGCACTGAAAAATACAGCCTGCAAAAAGGTCAATGAACTCTACCCAGCCACAAGGATCACTGCACACAAAAGACTAGCTAACAACACCTATCAATTAAGTGACATATCATGTCCCCCCTTATCACAACAACACACCCATAACAAAAACACCCTGATCATCATAATCACCCAGTCTCCTGAAAAGGACAAAAAGCTGATCCCAGAGCTACAAATACTTGACTATCCCACATACTACATCAGAAAACAGACAGAGTTCTAACTCCTGTCCTCTGAAGATTCCGGCCACAGAGACTGGAGAAATGTTAGGAAGAAAAAAACCCTCCGGAACACGGACAAAAAGCGCGAAAAACCTACAACCATCACCCCAGAATGTTTCCCCAGAAGAGCAAATACATCTCTTGTGCATATTTTATGTGCTTTCTGGCCAGGCTGACTAGTAGCCCTTTGTTAGTCATGTATCCACTTAACCTGAAGATCTTAATCTTGCTAATCCCATTTGATGATGTGGACAATTTATAGGAAGAAAAGATGGGCAGACTCTACTGATATGTAGAACATTCTATGTTTGCTTTCCCAGACCTCCACACAATCTCGGGCAGACTCTACTGATATGTAGAACATTCTATGTTTGCTTTCCCAGACCTCCACACAATCTCTGTATCTTAAAAACAAAATGTTGTCTAATCTATATGTCCTCTTTTGTCGTTGTTACATGTCATCAAGTCACCTCCAATTTATGGCAACCCTATGAATGAGTATTCTCCAAAATGTCCTGTCCTCGACAGCCCTGCTCAGATCTTCTTATCCTCCATTCTCATAATGTGCCCAAAGTATGACAGCCTCAGTTTCCTCATCTTCACCTCCAGAGATAGTTCAGATTTGATTTGCTCTCTCACTTGTCATCTTTCTCGCAGTCCAGGGTATCTGCCAAGCTCTCCTCCACCATATTTCAAACATTTTCCCCTTTCAGCTTACTTAACTGTCCAACTTACACACCAGAAGTGATCTGGAATACAAGAGCGTGGATGATCATGGCCTTGGTTTCCAGTAAAATATCTTTGCACTTGATTATTTTCTCTAACTCCTTCATTGATGCCCATTAGTCTAAATCTTCTTTTGATTTCTTGTCAGCAGTTTCCATTTGGTTTGATGAGTGAACTAAGGTATTCAAAATCTTAACCAGTTCGGTGTCTTCATTGACAACATTAAAATTGTGTAGTTCTCCTGTAGTCATGACTTTTGTCTTCTTAATGTTCAACTGCAGTCCTGCTTTGGCACTTCCTTCTTTCAATTTCACTAAAAGGTATTTGAAATCATTACTGCTTTCTACCAGTAAGATGATGTCATCTGCATATCTTAAATTATTTATGTTTCTTCCGCCAATTTTCATTACTGCATCAGTTGAAACTAGGCCACAATTCTTCTGGTTTGCAGTCATTTGAGTTTAGCAATGCAAATCTGTTCTTTCTGTGGACTTTAAATTCATTAGGAAAGTTGTTTAAATTATATTTTGGCAATACAATTAATTATTAATTAATTAATTTGTTTGTTTGTTTATTTAAAATATTTTAACCCACTTTTCTCCATAAAGAGGACTCAAGGTGGCTTACATAATTAAAAGATAATATTTAAAGCTAAAAACAAGCAAATACCACTATGAGAAATGGTAAACAAAAGCAATACTAAAAACAGATTCAAAGCAATAACACATAATAATCCACTGATAACCAGTCGTTGAGGGAAAACACACCTGAAGAGAAAGGTCTTTGCCTGCTTGTGGAACAGCAGCAAAGACGTGGCCAATCTGGCCTCCTGCAGGAGGGAGTTCCAAAGTAAGGTAGCAGCAACAGAGAAGACCCTTTCCTGTGACCCCACCAAGCACACCAGTGAAGATATTCGGACTGAGAGAAAGGGATCTCTGGATGATCTTAACACCTGAGCAGGCTCACAATGGGAGACATGGTCTTTGCCATAGCTTGGAGCCAAGCCATTTAAGGCTTTATATGTTAGAACCAGCACTTTGAATTGTGCCCAGAAACAGATTGGCAAAGAGTGCAGGTGCTGTAATGGGGTGGGTGGGTATGTAATCCCTGTAACCAGCTCCAGTCAGTAATCTGGCTGCTGCCTTTTGGACCCACTGAAGTTTCCTGGCACTTTCCATAGGCTGCCCCATGTAGAATGTGTCACAGTAATCCAGCCAAGATGTAACTAAAGCATTTGTCACCATGGCCAAACCAGATCTCTCCAGGAATGGGCACAGCTGGCACACTAGTTTTAATTGTGCAAATGCATTCTTGGCCACCAGTGAGGCATCCAGGCACAGAGATGAATTCATGGGCACTCCCAGGCTACACACCTGTGTTTTCAGAGGGGGTGTAAGCCCATCCAGCACAAGCTGCATTCCTGTTAGACATGGGGATGAATTTAAAAAAGAAAAAGAAAAAAAGAATCACGATATTTGTCAGAAATAACTGATTCATGTAATATCCCTCACTTTGTATTCATAAATCTGGAGGCCCCAACATATATGAAGTATGAATATTTACCCTTGTTATTCATCCCTTCATTGAACCTGGGCCCAAAAAGCAAGCTAGGCTGCCAGAACAGCCATTCTGACCGCCTAGTTTGCTCTCTCTGCCTATGGGCCCACTGAACAACTGCTCAGTGGGCCCACTCTCTGCCCCCACAACCTGCCCCCCGCCCCCATCCCACTGCCCTCGTCAGCTCCCTTTCCTGTCCTATTGCTGCCAGTGTCACCAGAATGGAAGCTAGACTGCTGGAATGGAAACTGCCATTACAGCCAGCTAGCCTGCTCTCTCTGCCTCTCTCATGTTTCTTTTCCAGCTGACTACCCTTATGCTTTTGCATGAGCACCTCCCCTTCCACCTCATATCTATAGGAGTGTATCATGTGAGATAACTGTTTTTCTGGAGTATTGATGTGCTCTATGTAAATTTCATAGTGGTCATTTAGAGCACTGGTTCTTAACCTTGGGTTACTCAGGAGTTTTGGACTGCAACTCCCAGAAGCCTTCACCACCAACTGTGCTGGCTGGGGTTTCTGGGAGTTGCAGTTCAAAAACATCCGAGTAACAAAGGTTAAGAATCACTGATTTAGAGCTGTATTCCTGTTATTTTCTGTTTGGGGCAGGCTCATTTGAGACCAGAGGAGAATTTGTCATAGTAACTATTTTTAATCTATACGTACTTGTCCTTGGCCTGACAAGTTTTCCAGTTAAAACAATCTATGGCATGCACGTACGTCTTTTGGAAAAAAAAATTGGGACTTTACAGGGGTGTTGTACAAATCTGAGCAGTCCTGGAGCAATGTTTATATATAATATACAAAATTGCTGGACTGTCCCAAAAATCTTATAAAAAGAGTCACAAGATTTGATATTATTCATTCTGGGCTGGCTCACCATCATCTTTGTCTGAAGCTTCCTGCTTTGTGCTTCTGAAGGTCTTCTGCTGAAGCATTGCTGAATCACTCCCAGCTCACTTCATTTTGAGCTAAATTTACTGCAGAATTGAAGACTCCTTGAGAGCAGATCTAGCCAGAAACACATTATCAGCCACTCACATCCAGGATGTAGGCTGGGAATTTTGTTAGCTTAATTCTAACTCATAAATGGCTGTACATAAGGGAGTTCAAGGTGTTTATACCCCTCATTTGATAGAAAGACTATTTCTCCCCTTTCCCTCTTTCAGTGTACAGTATTTCTTTTAGATACACACACACACACAAATTCAAAAAGCCTTGTGCTAGCATTAGTAGACATGGGACAGCATAAAGCATAATGGAGTTGCTTTCCCCTATATCTCCTGCCAGATAAGCAGTTCTCACAAACAACTCAAGGAACCAAGCAAACAAAGAAGATAAGGAGAAAGATTGAACTGTCATTTCTTACACTGGGAAGCACTTTCAATAACTTAACTCTGTTCTCAAAAATACAAAAGAGTTATTGTATTCAATTGTTTTTCAGTTTTTCAATTGTTTTATTCTATTTGCTGTGAACCGCCCAGAGTAGACATTGTCTAGATGGGTGGCATATAAATTAAATAAATAAATAAATAAATAAATAAATAAATAAATAAATAAATAAATAAATAAATAAATAAATAAATATTCTACTATTGTATCCATGTAATCATTATAATTCTGATATTTGTTTAAATGTGTCGATTGGCATCACAAGACTGAAAACATACCTGCAGTACAAGGCTAAATAGCACAAACTGTCCAAGAAGTGGGGACATTTTGATCTTGTGATCTGTGTCTGTTATGGGATGAAGATCCCGATGAAGCAGTGCTGTTCTTTTTATCCTTTTGAGATGAATTTATCTGAGCAAATAACTCCATTTTGCAGAATGGCATTGTTTTCTATGTTTTATTCCTTCCGCATTGATTTTAAGGTGTTAACCATTACATGTAAACCCCTTAACAGATTAGGACCTTGATACCTGGCAGAGCATCTTCTTCCACCCAGTTCTACCCATATCACCTACTCCAGTCAGGCTGGGCGGCTGAGAGGCCTAAAGCCAAGAGAGGCCCAGTGGGGGAAAAAAACCAGAAATTGGGCCTTCTCAGCAGTGGCCCCTCACCTTTGGAACAACTTACCTGTTGAGATCTGCTTGGCTCCCTCGCTGAGGGCCTTGAAGACATGGCTATACAGGTGGGCTTTCCCTACAGCCATTACCTAGCCTATCTCCCCTTTCTTCTTCTTCTTCTTCTTCTTCTTCTTCTTCTTCTTCTTCTTCTTCTTCTTCTTCTTCTTCTTACAGTACAGAAACCTTTATTGGCATGCTGCATAAATAAAACGATAAAACAAATAAAATGAAGGTAGTTGGGTCTGCGTCCGAGGGTGAGAGGTAGCTGGAAGTACAGCGGAGAGCAGACTTTCAGGGCCGCGCTAAACAGCGTTTGTCCTTCTATGTCCAAGACCCTGTTTTTGATGGTTTGGAAGACCCTAGAGGGGGGTATTGAGCCCATTAGGTCTGGTGACAGCCCTAGGGTCTTGATTTTCTTTAAGAATAGGGCCAGGCCTTTGGGTAACAAACTGTCAGCAAGCAGGGCTTGAAGCAGGGTGTCCTTAGGAGAGAGAAAACAGATTTTGACCCAGTATTTTAGGAAACTGAGCCAGGCCCTAGTTTCAATTCTCTGTTGACCGCATTCAAGACATAGGGCAGCATATGGAACACAGTGGGGAAGGCCTAAGATTTTGTATAGAAATACAGATTGGACTCTCTCCACGGAGCTGTGTAGTGAAGACATCCAGATGGGGACGCCGTATAAGAGCTGTGAGACTGATTTCGAGTTGAAGATCTGCAGGGCAGCGGGGATGTAGCCATGGCCCCAGGTGTGGTGGAAACGTAGGATGGCTTGTGCCGAGAGCTTGGCAGACTTAGTTGCTGCCCGTTGGTGAGTTGTCCAGGAGTGACGGTAGTGAAAGAAAACGCCCAAATACTTGAACTCTCTGACCTGCTGGATAGATTTCCCATGGAAGGACCATGGAAAAGATTTCCAAGCCTTGCCGAAGACTATGATTTTGGTTTTCTCGAAGTTTAATTGAAGGTTATTGTGTGATAGATAGTCAAGGCAGCAGGTAATGAGCCGCTTTAGGCCGACCCTTGAACGGGAAAGAAGGACCATGTCATCCGCGTACAGTAGGATCGGTATCTGTAGATGGCCTAGTTTGGGGCTGTGTCCGATGATATTGCATAGAAGTGGGGCGAGGTCATTGATGAATAAATTGAACAGGGTGGGGGCCAGGACGCAGCCTTGCTTCACTCCTCTGTTGGCGAGAATGGGGTTGGAAAGAGCCCCTTTCGACGAAATTTTTATACGGCATGTGGAGCCTGCGTGCAATTTTTGAATTAGAAATAGGAGCCTCCTATCCATACCCAGCCTAGCGAGCTTGAGCCATAAGATATCTCTATTGATGGAGTCGAAGGCCCCTTTTAGGTCTAAGAAGGCTGCGTAGAGGCGGGTATTGGGTTGTGAGGCGTAATTGGAGATCATGTGGGATAGGATCAGGCAGTGGTCTAGTGTAGACTTTCCCGCCTTGAAACCCGCTTGTTCGGGTCCCAGGATGTCTTGATCTAGTAGCCAATCTTGAAGTTTGTGAAGTAGGTGACTGGCGTACATCTTCCCAATGATGTCGAGCAGACTTATAGGTCTATAGTTTGGGGATTTCTTGTCTCCCTTCTTGTAAATCGGAATTACTATAGCCTGTGTCCACGTCCTAGGCATCATACCGGATTCATTGACGGCGGTGAACAGGGCAGCGAGCACCGGCGCCCACCACTCGGTGTAGGCCTGTAGCAATTCCGAAGGGAGGGCGTCGGGGCCTGGGGCCTTTCCAGTTCTAAGTTGGCCTATGAGTTGTGTTATTTGGCTAGTTGTGACTGGTGCCCAGTCTGGAAGGTCGCAAGGTGGGGGCGGATCAGTTGGCACTGTGGGCTTGCAACTGTCGTGAAAAGTGGCCAAGAAATGATGTTCCCACGTCTCGGCTGGTATATGGGGGAGGTCCTGTGAGGTCTTCTTAAAGATGAAGGAACCAGAAACTACGTCCCAGAATTTTTTGTTATTGCCTGAATTAATCGCCTCGACTAGATAGGACCATCGAACCATTGCAGAGCGATGCTGGAGTTTCTTAATGGCTGACCTGAGGTGGGTTTTCAGCTCAAAGTACTGGGAGGGGAGCTTGAGGGCCTTAGAGGATCTGTAGTTGTTATAGATCCTCCTCATGTCCTGCTTCAGGGCGATACAGTCCTTGTCTAATCTAGGGCCTGTGGCCGAGGTCAGTCTTTTCTGGTTTCCCTTCTTCTTCTTCTTCTTCTTCTTCTTCTTCTTCTTCTTCTTCTTCTTCTTCTTCTTCTTCTTCTTCTTCTTCTTCTTCTTCTTCTTCTTCTTCTTCTTCTTCTTCTTCTTCTTCTTCTTCTTCTTCTTCTTCTTCTTCTTCTTCTTCTTCTTCTTCTTCTTCTTCTTCTTCTTCTTCTTCTTCTTCTTCTTCTTCTTCTTCTTCTTCTTCTTCTTCTTCTTCTTCTTCTTCTTCTTCTTCTTCTTCTTCTTCTTCTTCTTCTTCTTCTTCTTCTTCTTCTTCTTCTTCTTCTTCTTCTTCTTCTTCTTCTTCTTCTTCTTCTTCTTCTTCTTCTTCTTCTTCCCTTTCTTTTTTTCCTTTCCCATCTTGGATTAATCTGGATTTTATCTTAGTTTATTTTTATATTATATGTAAACCACTCAGAGTAGACACGTTCTAGATGGGCAGTATATGAATCCAATCTAATCTAATCTAATCTAATCTAATCTAATCTAATCTAATCTAATCTAATCTAATCTAATCAATAAACAAAAACAAACAAACAAACAAACAATAAATAAATATCTGACTGTTTCCTCCCCGTAGAGGCGTTCAATGTATTCGTGAAGGCTTTCACGGCCGGGATCTAATGTCGTTGTGAGTTTTTCCCACCAGAGTGCTGTCCTATGAAGATGCCGGCCACAGAGATTGGCGAAACGTTAGGAAGAAGAACCTTCAGAACACAGTCAAAGAGCCTGAAAAACCCACAAAAACCAAATAAATATCCACTTAATGCACTGCTGAACTTACTAACAAAAATTAGATCTGGATTGCAGCCTCTCTTCCACATGCCAGTATTAAATGAACTGGATAATTTAGGGTCATTTATAAGGCACAGTGAATGGAATTCTGCCCATTTATAATGGCTTTGTCATGTTTGTCATCATGTTCATAGCCCCAAATGTTTCTACGGTGGTTGAAATCTTCAACTAGAAAGTGAGTGTTTTGGTTTTCCATATTTGTATTCATTTTTATTTATTTATTAAATTTATACCCCGCCCATATAGACTGAAGTCTACTCTGGGTGGCAATAATAATATATATGGATATATATTATAATCAATATTACTATGCATGTAGCCAGTTCAACTGTCAAGATTTCTATATTTTCCTCTTCAGTAATGTCTGTTGAGTGGACTATAATATAATACCTGCTCTTAAAAAATGGCACTTCCATATTGGTTGTGAGGCCTCTCAGCAACTAGAAATGTTTGATCAACATTTAACAGTTCCTATGTGAGTTTCTTGGATGCAAAGGATGTCACATTTCCATTTGGAGCAAAACCCTGTAGATTAATAGAAATTATTGTTGTTTGTGGTCCTAAAAAGAACTGTTGGGTCATTTTGCTCATTAAGTTTACAGTGCAACACTTCTGGAATTGAAGGATTGGCCAGCTGAACAACATTGCTTAGGGGACACTTGAGTGTACTCACAATGCTTTTCCATTTTTGGGGGAGACGTTTACAGCGCTGCACTATCTCAGACACTTCAGAAGGTGGATTCTTATCATGCATAGTGATGCAAACATATTAAAATAATATTCCAGCTATTAACAGAAATAACAGATTGATGGAATTTATTCTTTAACTGGTGACTTTGGAGAAGATACAAAGAGGCCAAGAATAGCCAGTCATCAACTAGGACCAGACAATGCACCTGCTTATACAAAGAGTACTATAAAATAAATCTTTATCTCCTGTTCTTGGAGAACATAACAGAGTTTCACCTCTCAGTTTTCTAACCACAATATGCTCATTGAAACTTCTTATTCCAGGCAAATGTGCTAAGTGCTAAGTCTCAGTGTTTGGAACACAGTTATACAATGTAAGACAGATTGGTTGAACATTTTCCAATTTTGAAAGCAGAATTGCAAATGTGGAAAAACCAATAGTGAATTATTTCTAAATATGAGAGGCTAGGGACTGTATTCAAAGCAATAGAAAATTGCAGCTGACTTTTTAGTCCTAATAATCCACAAATTATAAGTGATCCTCTCTGCCAGTTTCATCTGCAGTGCCTGACAGAATGTTGTCCACAAGGAAGAGATAGAAGTTTTGGCTCTGTAGTTCCATGGAAGATGCTCAGCTGACAGGGTTGTATACTTCAAGTATTCTTTAGACTGTTAAAATAAAAGCCAATGATCTGATTTCTTTGCAGCAATAAGGAAAAGACTCAATCTAATCCTGTAATTTTTAAAAAACTAAAAAATGGAATTATTTTACATTATATATTGTGAGCAAGGAGCAGGGAAGGAAGCTGAGAGTGTGCCATCCCCTGAGCTGCCTGAAAGGGAAAGCGATGAAAGAGGAAAGGAGAAAGGGATATCTGAGTTGGATAAGATAGAAGAAGAGTTGAAAGGGTTAAAGGTGCACGAGCAAAAGGAGGGGTTGAGGAAGCGCAAGGATAGGAAGGAAGGTGAGGATATAAAGGGGTGAAGAAGAGGGGGGAGGAGAGAGACAAACGTTTTCTTGACAATGGAAAAAAACGGAGAGTCGTTAGAAATGCAAAAGATTGCATTATTAGAAGACGATTGGAATGAGTCTGAGATATATGAACCAAGGGAGTTTAAAATACCAAGAACCAATGTAAATAAAGAATATAAAAAAGGAACCATAGAAAAAGAGAAAGCGTAGGAAGTTATTGGAAAGAGATTTAAACCAGTGATAGAAGGTTTACAACCTGAGGCATCGACAGTATTAGACTATTGCAAAGGACTAGGTCCAGTTTGGTTTGTTCACCGGTACAAGTCATTACAACTGGGGAAGAAACTGCTGGAGGGGGCATGAAGCCGGCACCCTTGCTGAAAAAACTATATGTGCAGTCCGAAGCGGGAACCTGAGGAAACCCATGACTGCTGAGAAGTTTGTTTAGTTTTACCAATAAGAGAGAAACTGTTGGAACAACTGTTAATGTTGTTATGGGAAGAAACCTCCAGTCAGTTGTTTAGTGAGACTGTGGATGTTGTTAATAAAGAAACCACGAGTTTTGTAAATAAATCCATCTGATCTAGTCCAGAGATAGACACCTTCTATTACAGTTCCAAAGGCATGCTTCAGCATGACAGTAGAAAATATCCCAAACAGAGTCGGCGTGAGGACACAGCCCTGTTTCACTCTACTTCAAATGTCAAAAGGGTCTGATGTTGAGGCATTAAAATCTACAGTGCCCTTCATTTCCACATGAAAGGACCTGATGATGTTAAGAAGTCAAGATGGACATCTAGTCTTGGGAAGTATTTTAAAAAGGCCTGCCCCTGCTAACCAAATCAAAGGCCTTTATAAGATCTATGAGGGCCACAAAGAGTGGCTGTTGTTGTTCCCTACATTTCTCCTGCAAGTGTCGGAGGGAAAATAACATGTCAGTGGTGGATCTATTCGCTCGAAATCCACACTGTGATTCTGGATAGACTCTGTCTGAAAGCACCTGGAGCCTCCTCAGCACAACACGGGCAAGCAGCTTCCCTACAACGCTAAGAAGAGAGATGCCACAGTAGTTATTGCAGTTGCCAGTGTCTCCTTTGTTCTTATACAATGTGACGATGTTTGCATCCATCATGTCCTGTGGTACTCCACCTTCTCTCCAGCAAAGACAAAAGATTTTGTAGAGCTTGGTGGTGATGATCACTTTGCAGCATTTCAGCACTTCAGCAGGGATGTTATCCTTCCCAGGTGCCTTGCCTCAGGCGAGGAAATCCAAGGCCACTTTTATTTCTGCTAAGGTTGTTTCACTGTCCAACTCTTCCAAGACAGGCAGGCACTCAATGTTACTTAATGCCTTTTTGGTTACTACATTCTCTCTGGAATATCGCTAGAGTAGTGCTGCACCCAGCATTCCACCTGCTTTGCTTGGTCCTGGATGATCACACCTGTAGCAAACTTCAAAGAAGCATATTTCTTTTGTATTGGACCTAAAGCCTGCTTGATACCATCATACATTCCCTTGATGTTATCGGTATCTGAGAGCAGAGCTGAAGCCAATAATTGTTAAAACATCTATTGGCAGTCTGTTGGGCTTTGCTATGAGCAAACCGAAGAAACTGCAAGTTGTACTCACTAGGACAGGCTTTCTATGCTGCTAGAGCTCTCTTCTTTTTCTCAATGATCTGTTATCTGGCATCAGTTCCTCTGGGCCAAAAATTGTGATCAGCACCAAGTCTAGCATTAAAGTCTCCAAGAACGAACAGTTGCTCTCTCTGAAAGATTTTTTTAATAGTAGCTGCCAAATCGTCATACAATTTGTCTTTGACTTCTGTTGTAGATAACAGTGTTGGTGCATATGAACTAATGAGGGTGACCGGTCCTGCTGATGAGTGGAGCTGCTGAGACAGGAGTCTTTCAGTCCCCACAGTAGGTGGAACAATGGATCTCAGCAGAGTATTTCTGATCGCAGAGCCAACACCATATTCCCTGGTCTCAATCAATGGTTTTCCCTGCCAGAAGAATGAGAATATTTTTTTTCTTTGACAGATCCCCAGTCTGACAATCTTGTCTCTTTCTGGGCAGCAATGTCCATCTGCAGCCTACTCAGTTCCATCTCGATGAGAGCCGTCTTGCACACATCATCTATTTCTTGCAGGTCATCAGGAAAGCCATAGTCAGAAAAGCCAGGGGTCATTGTCCGTACATTCCAGGTGCGCAGCTTTACAGCAGAAGTTTTATTATGATCGTTGCATGGTGCAGAGTTATCGATCTGCTTATCAGCTGTCACCCTAAACCCCATGCAAGCTAGTGAAGTTAAAAAACATGGTGAGGCATCACCTTATTGGCTGGAGTCTCCCCATCTTACGGTGGGTGGTAGCTACCTAGTGAGGTGCAATGACCTCTCCCACCATCAGAAGTAGCCCCTGGCCTGATGCTCTATGCCAGTTGAGGAAAGATTTATAACTGGTAACTGCTACTTCCCATGTTATTTTGATGCTGAATGTGAAGCTGGAGTGTCCTCTCCAGAGCATGAAGCCTGAGTAAAATAATATAAAGCTGTTACCCAAGCAGCAAATCCCCCCTCACCACATCACTGAAATAGTGTCAGAGTATAAAATTTACGGGCCTGAGCAAAACAAATGCATTAATGAGCAGCCATGATGTTCAGGTGTTTCAAAATGCTGAGTCACAGTGACTCAGGAGGGCTAGCTCAAAGATGATGCAACGTCTGTGCTGATTGGATACAGCCAGATGCATAAGTGTATACATGTGGACTGCGTAGAGAAGATGTATTCCTGCTCTTCTGATGAATTCATGGTGTCATGCTGTCACTCTGTATATTTGTAAATATCCTGTAAATACACATCTGGTGCTGGAAGAAACTGATTGTGTCTGAGTGAGTCATTTTGCAACCAGGACCTTGAAGTTACTCCACGTGTTGACACACTAACAAGGGGTTCTGTGTCCGCTTTGCACAAAGAACGTTGGTGAGTACCTGTGGGTGCCACTTTAGCAGATGGAGGAAGAAGTGGAGGTCCTGGAAGGTGGGAGTTCTGACGTTGAGAGCCCAGGAGGGGAAAGAAAACGCAGGACTGATAGCAGAGCCAGCAGCATGCAGACGTTTGGGGGAACTAACATGGGAGGTTTTCCCCTGAAAAGATTTACTGAGAGAAATTACCAGACATGGTCCGTCAAAGCTGAAATGCTATTAAGGAGGGAGGATCTGTGGCAGACCATTGCCAATCCCCTGGCAAGGCTCAATGAAAAGCAAGAATGGCTTAATGAGAGAGCTTTAAGCACATTAATTCTTTGTCTGGAAGACAGCCAATTGGTGCATGTGCATGGCTTGACTTCGGCAAAAGCATGTTGGGACAATTTAAGAAAAATTTATGTTAAGGACACGGCAGGAACTAAGGTGTCTCTAACAAGAAAGCTGTACAGATGCAGACTACAGCCTGGTGAGAGCATGTCTGAACATCTGCAGTAAATGAAAAATCTTTTTAACGAACTAGAACAAAGAGATATGCAATTTCCAGAAAACCACAAAGTGTATGTCATCCTAAGCAGTTTATCAGAAGACTATGATGTCTTATTCACCACTTTGGAATTGATAGACGAAGAAGATTTAGCCCTGGAGTACCTGAAGGGCAGATTGCTGGAAGAGGAACAGTGAAGGAGTGAGAGGTCCGACAGCAGAATGAAACATGACAGCCTGCGATGAAAGAAACAGGACAATTGGAAACAGAAATTAGATTACAGCCCACAACAGAGGAATGCTGCTTCCAGGAGGGGAGAGCAAAACAGCAGAGCAATGACTGTGAGACGCTCTTTTGGCTGTGGATCACAAAAACATCTGCTGAGAGACTGCAGAGAAGCCGGCTGCAAAAGTGACAGAAGGAGAAAAGGGGGGGATTTCTCTTGTCCAGGCAGCTGATAAATCCAAGGTCGCCAGTTGGATAATTGACAGTGGAGCTGTTTCACATTTAACTAGCAAAACAGAGTTATTTTCTTCCTTAGGTGCTTCGGAATAGAACTGTGTGAGCCCGACAAATGGAGAGAAATCAGCTGTCGCTGGAGAAGGAACTATTGTGATGCCAGGTCTGGGAAAGGAACTTAAAAATGTACTGCTAGTTCCACAGTTATACTGTAACATTTTAAGCGTGCCTGCTCTTGACAAAGAAGGCTATGCAGTGGCATTTGAGAATGGTAAATGTACAATTAAGAAAGGAAACATTGTATGTGCAAAGGCAAAACTAGAGAACAATCTGTATGTGACAGATAATTTCTCCCCCTTATCACAACAATACAGCTAGAAATTCTCAGCTATCCAACAAACATCAACAGAGCATGGACAGAGTTCCTACTCCAGTCCTCTGAAGATGCCATCCACAGAGACTAGCAAAATGGCAGGAAGAACAACCTTCAGAACATGGCCAAAGAACCTGAAAAACCCACAACAACCATCAAAACCTAACAGCTCAACAATTTTCAGTTGATTCACGGCTCTGGCAGGACTTGGGCTGGATCTGTGTTGTTTGTTCCCCATTTTAGTTGTAAAAAAAATTGATTATAAGTACAATTCAGCTGCAACTCTGAGCTCCTAATTGTATATCCACATGAATTGTAATTTTTTTCCTCTTTCCACTCCTGGCAGAGCAAAGAAAAGCCAGAAACCACTGTGAGGAGTAGTTAAAAGAGGTGAATGCTCAACCAAGTTACAGCTTCTCTCCTCCCATGACCATTTGATCACATCTTATATATATTTTCTTTAAAAAAATTCTTTAATGTTCCTTTCCCATATTTGCTTCCAAGTATCTACAGTGGTGCCTAGCTTAGCAATTGCCTCGTTTAATGATGTATTCGCTTAGCTATGAGGTTTTTGGAGCGATCTTGCGCTCCGTTTAGCCATGTTTCCTATGGGGAAATTTCGCATAGTGATGTTCAGGTCCTTGCCTCACTTAGCGATGACAGTTTAGGTCCCCCTGTTTCGCTTAGCGATGTCCGTTTTCGCTATTTTAAGTGTGTCTTAAAATGTTCAAAAACTGTTTTAAATGCTTGGAATTGTTAGTGCACCTTGTAAAACCTTTGCAAACTTAATTTGGCTTTGTTCTGACTCTTTGTTAATTTTTGGTGAATTCCCCCCCATTGGAATGCATTAAACTGTAGGATTGACAGCAACTCTGGGCATGATTGACAGGGTCTGCAGCCCACCGTGAGGATAGAGTAGCGGAGGAGGCGTGGTTGAGTGCCCTAAGGTTGAGGCAGAGCACCTATCAGCTGCGGTGCTGGCACTTCGGTAGGCAGATCCGGAACAACTGGCGCTAGCAGCTGATCTGGGGTGGGGTCTCGAGGCACCTTCATGCCAGGATTTCCCCTTCTGCTGCCACTTCCTGTTCTGCCACCATGGCGGCATGCCATCCGTTGTCCTCCCCCCCACAGTTTGGGCACCCGAGCCCAAAAAGTTTCGCCACCACTGATATACAGCCTTGTCATACTCCTTTCCCAATTTTGAACCAATCAGTTGTTCCGTATCCAGTTCTAACTGTTGCTTCCTGTCCCACATATAGATTTCTCAGGAGGTAGATAAGGTGGTCAGACATTCCCATTTCTTTAAGGACTTGCCATAGTTTCCTGTGGTCCACACAATCAAAGGCTTTTTGCGTAGTCAATGAAGCAGAAGTAGATGTTTTTCTGAAACTCTCTCTTTTCCATAATCCAGCACATTTTAGCAATCTGGTCTCTAATTCCTCTGCCCTTCAAAATCCAGCTTGTACTTCTGGCAGTTCTCGGTCCACATACTGCTGAAGCCTATCTTGTATGATTTTGAGCATAACCTTGCTAGCGTGTGAAATAAGTGCAATTGTATGGTAGTTGGAGCATTCTTTGGCACTGCCCTTCTTTGGGATTGGGATGTAGACTAATCTTTTCCAATCCTCTGGCCACAGCTGAGTTTTCCATTGATGTTGATAAAAATATAGTGGACTGGTCTTTTGATATTGGGCTGTGGCACTAGGGTGGGTGTCCTTTAGCCTGGTTTGTTCCTTTTTGCACACCACACACAGAATGATTAAAGTGGTAGGAAAAGCCCCCCCCCCTGCGTTGGCTGTCTCTAGCAAGCACGTCATTACTAGCACCACTCTGGCAGCCATTGATGATGATTAAGTCCTCTGCAAGCTAGCAAAAATCTAATGCAACTTGCTAGGCACGTTGGACACCTTCCTGTATCACCCCATGGCTGGAGTGCAATGTGTTCCAGCAAAAATAGTGCACATCTTTTTTAAATCTGGTGCATCCTGCTAGTTCAGTACATAGCCTATGTAGATTCAATAATATTTTGAATTCCAATAATGTATGATTTCCTTCCTTTCAAATCAAGGGTGTAATGTTGGCGTATATAAATCTTTTTTTGGGGGGGGGGGGTAAAATGTAAAAAAGTTCCCTGACCCCTGGTCTAAAACATCCACATATCTAAAACTTCTTTTCCCCCCATTAGTGTTGGATTTGAAAATGCTTCTTAGGGCGCCACCCAAATTGGTATCTTTTGATAATTTTGAATTTGAATTCATGACCAGATTCATATTAAAGCTTTCCTTATTAAATTATGATTACGTTTTTGAAACCATTTTCCTTTTTGATATCACAGAAATGCATGCCAATACAGGTTCAGGTCATGTCCTTCCAACTTCAATAAATCTTTGATTTTCTAAAGTTATCCACTCTTTTATGATAATGCTGCTGCTTTATAATACATCAACCAGCTTGGTAGGTCAAAACCTGCCCCTTGTTTATTGTCTTAAAGCGCTTTAAGTTTTACTCTCATATTTTTCCCCAGCCATATAAAATTGGAAATTATTTTATTGAGTTCTTTAAAAATGTCTTGCCTCAATATAACTGGGATCATTTGAAACAGAAAAAGCAATTTTGGCAAGATATTAATTTTGATAACTGCTATTCTTCCCATCTCCAAAAGATTGAGCTTAGACCATTTCTCTAGATCTGTCGTTATTTCTTTTATTAGTTTCATGTAATTGTCTTTTCCAATGGGCTCAGTTTTTTTGTCAAATGTATTCCTAAATATTTAATGTTTATCACTTCTTTGTATCCTGTTCGCTCTTGTATAGTTTTCTCTCTTCTTTTGTGATATTTTTCATTAAATTTTTTGGTTTTTTGCTGATTTAATTTAAATGTGGTCATGGCTCCAAATTCTGTTATTCTCTCTCTCAATGAATCTATTGAATCCATAGGATCTTCTAATATTATTGCTAAGTCATCTGCATATTCTTGCATCTTAAATTCTTCTCCTTTTGTTTTTAGTCCCTTTATCTTTTTATTCAATCTAATTTGCTGGTTAAGGATTTCTATCATTAAGATAAACAGCAATGGCCATAGTGGGCATCCTTGTCTTGTACCTTTCTCGATTTTAATTTTTCCAGTTAATTCTCCATTCACCTTGACCTTAGCTTCCTGTAGAGTATATATAGTTTTTATTTTGGCTTTCTCCAGCATCCATTGATTCTAAATGGGTTATCAGAAAATTCCAATTTACATTATCTTTTCTGCATCTAAAAAAAACAGTGGCATCTGTTTCTCAGGATGTGCTTCATAATATTCTTTCAACTATCTTAAGAAGCCTTTGTCCTGGAATATTGCATGGGGGGAAAACAAACAAAAAGTCCAACTCCACAAAGATACCACAGTTGCAAACGCAACAATGACTACCTACCTGGGTAGAGCTGAAAGATATTCCTTTAGCAGACAGACACAAAGAAATCAAAACAACAAAGACTGGGCCCGTAAAGATTATCCTTTTCCCACGCCAGTTGCTCCCCTCACCTACAGAGGATGTCAGTCATCAGATGTATCCCTGCCTGCTCTGGAGAAGCTAAAGTTATACAAGGAAAGGAACCCCATTAAAATGCTCTCTGCCACAAGAGGGGAAATGACCCCAAAGGCAGAACAACTGAACATTCAGGAGCGAAATGAGGCACCAGACACTCAAGAATCGCGGTGTGCTCCAGAAAGCAACCAAACATCTGCATCTAAAATTGAACTTTTATCATGGAATGTGGCAGGTTGGACCAGATGTATCTTCCAAACCCATGATACTCCTTTCTTTCGTAGCAAATATGACATCATTCTTTTGCAAGAAACTTGGTCTGACAAAGATATAATTCTAGATGGTTTCAACTCTTTCATGGTAAAGGCAATCCCAGGGCGCAGACTGGGGAGACTGAAGGGGGGACTGAGCATCCTGGTATCAACAGCTCTGAAAGTGAAATCTACGATGAAACCCCCCCTGAGACAGCTGGCCATGGCAGTAGTACTTACAGGAAGTATGAAAACCCTATTGATTATTAACATATACTTACCTCCCAAATCCAGAAAAGCAGAAACAGAAGGAAACTGGACAGACCTTGAAAACTATGTAAGAGAGCTTATCATGGAACATCCAGATGCTTTGGTCCTGACTGGTGGGGATCTAAACGCCTGTATGGGACCAGATGATGACTATCTGGGAACCAAATTTAAGATGATAGCCAACATAAGAAATGATAATGTGGGGACCCTGAATCAGGAGAGGGCATCTAAGGACCAACATGCAAATTATGCCGGGGCCTGTCTGTACAAATTTGCCTACAGACTGGGCCTCTCAGTTTTAAATGGCACAATCACAGGTGATACTCCAGGAAAATACACATTTATGGCAGCAACTAAAGCTAGTACAATTGACTACATCCTGGTGTGCAGGGGGCTCCTTTCCATGGTCAAAACTCTCCAAGTACTTCCTTACATGGAGGTGGATCATTTCCCCCTACATCTAAGTTTCCACCTAAACATCAGATATTTAGACACAGAACCAAGATATCATACTGAAATTACAGCACTAGAAAGAGTGGGTTGCCGAGTAAGATGGTCACCTAAATTGGCACAAAATTTAAAACAACTTTTAACTTCGAAAAATCTGATTGATGCCCTTAATCCAGTAGGAAGCCAGACAGTCCACTGGAATCCCATAGATAAATATGAAATTCTCCTACAACAATTAAAGCCACATCTCGTCCATTCATATAGCAGAAACCTTCAGAATTCATATAACCGATCCAAACCTTGGTTCAACCAAAGCTGTAAGGCAGCAAAACAATTAGTTAATCAGACATACCAGGAATACCTGAGAGCAGAAGACCATGTCAAAAAAGAGGCCCTCCTAAAACTACTGGTACATAAGAAAGAATACAAACAGCAGATACATCACAGTAAAAGAGAACACACGAGAGAACTATGGAGGAAGGTGACTGAAGCAGCAAAAGCCAAAAATCCATCCCTTTTCTGGAAACTAATCTCAGGCAGACTATCAGAGCCCAAACACCCATTATCCTCTTGTATTCCACCAGATAAATGGGTATCCCACTTTACAAGTATGTATGAGGATGTCATTGTACCCCCTTCTCCACTAATGCTTGGAAGCACTCCCAAATGGCCCCCGGTGACCTCAGGTGAAATAATAGCTCATATAGATCAGTTAAAAAATGGAAAAGCCCCAGGCCTTGATGGCATCCCACCAGAACTCCTAAAAGAAAACAAGACATGGTGGGGCTCCTTTCTAGCACCTCTCTTCACCCATATTAATGACACAGGCCAAATTCCAATATCATGGAAAACGGCCACAGTGGTCCCATTTTATAAGAAAGGGAAAAGGGAAGATCCAGCCAACTACAGGCCAATAAGTTTGCTGAATATTATAAGCAAACTATATGCGAGGCACCTCCTAGACAAACTCCTGGAGTGGCTCAAAGTAGAAAATATCATTGGGGCAGAACAAGCAGGCTTTCAGCCAGGGAGATCCACAATAGAACAATGCCTAATTATCCAGCATCTTATAGAGAAATACTCAGCCAAAGGAGTAACATCACTCTATGCCGCCTTTGTGGACTTTAAATCAGCATTCGATTCTATATCAAGAACACACCTCTGGGACAAACTATCAAACTCATCTATAGACAAAAGACTTCTATATCTAATCAGGGCCCTACATGAAGAAACATACCTGAGAGTCAGGTGCAGCAGACAGGGACACCTCACGGAATCTGTGCAAACGCACAGAGGTGTTAGGCAAGGCTGCCTACTGGCACCAGCATTATTCATATTTTACATAAACGACTTATCAAGCTGGCTTAACACCGCCGATCTCCATTCACCTAAACTTACAGATAGAACGGTGCCAGCCTTACTCTACGCTGATGATACAGTAATTCTATCCAGAACCCCCATAGGGCTGAGGAGGGCACTTAAGAAGCTTGCCTCATACTGTGAATATAAATCCTTAACGATTAACTATCAGAAGACCAAGATAGTCGCCTTTGGACAGAGACCCAAGAGTAGGTCATGGCAAATAAATGGACACAGTATCGAGCAGGTGAACAGCTTCAAATATCTGGGGGTATTACAGGCCTCAGGATCTAGGCTTCAGCATAGTAAATTTGTGGCTGATCAGGGAGAAAGATCGGCAAATAGTATAGTAAAATTCCATCTCTCCCAAGGAGGGTCCTTCATACCAGCAGCCCTCAAATTGTATAGAGCAAAGGCATTAGCCCAGCTGATGTACGGCTCATTCATGGGGCCACCCAGCTCTCACTTCGCACCACAAGAAATAGTCCAATCCAAATTCTTAAGAACTATACTCCAGGTCCCAAGATGCGTGCCAAATGCAAGGATAAGGCTAGAAACAGGATGCCTTAAAGTAGAAGCCTGGATTAGAATTCAATCTATATATATGTGGCTAAAGGGACAGTTAAATCCAAAAGGCCTATTTTCCTTGTTATTTAAAGATAACTATCAATCTAAGTGGGTTAAATCGGTCCAGGGCTACTTGGGGAAAATTGGCCTCTCACCTCAGGCACCCTCTGGAATAGAGCAGGCAAAACAAATAGTTAAATAAAGAATAGAGGACAATGAATATCAAACAGACCTTTCTAGCATCCAAAATATGGCAGCAAGGACTTACATCAAAAATTGTATGGTACCGGCCAAATACTTAACATCTTTGGAAATTAAAGGAATTAGAAGAGCCTTTACTCTGGCAAGGTGTTTGGCCCTTCCCTCTGCTGTACTAGAAGGGAAGTATAAAAATACCCCTTTTGCTGAAAGGTTATGCTCCTGCCACCTGAGGGAGATTGAGACCATACAGCACATGTTCTTCACCTGCCCATTGTATGAAGCACTGCGAAAAGAGACTATAACCCCCTTAATAGATAGATTGCCAGGACGTTCGGAGGGAAAAAGGCTTGAGTTCCTTCTCTCAGATGTTGATGTCCAGATCACCTGTCGGGTTGCGAGGCTCTGTGTAGCAATACTTCGATTGCAGAAGTTAAATACCAATTAGATTGCCATTCCCAGTTGTATGTATGCCAACATGTTCTAATGGAATACTGAAAGTTAGAAATTTTAAGGTTTTATAAGGTTTTATACTTATGTGACTGGTCTAAGGACTGTAAATAAACTATTGATATTCTTTCAACTGTTGATGAGTTTCCTTTTTCCTTGTACACATTCTGGTAGAATTTTTTCACAATTCTTTTGATTTCATTTTCTTCCCAGTTTCTTTTCCCCATTTGATCTTTTAAACTTAAAATCTGATTTTTAGTTTTTTCTATCCTTAATTTATAAGAGTGGCATCTGCCTGGTTTGTTTGCATTTTCAAAAAACAAAAACAAAAACACTTTGCTCTACTAATCTTCCTTTCCTGGCTATCTCTGTTGTTAAGCAAATATTTATCTGATGCTACGTTAATTTTATTTTCTTTCTCAGTTGTGCCTCTGTTGGATTTTATTTTAATTACCACTCTGTTTGTTCAAATTTTATTTTTAGCTCCTTGTATTTTTGTTCTTTTTCTCTTTTTTGTCTTGAAACATGTTTTATTGCTATGCCCAAAATACAACCTTACTCATGTCTCATATTATTCTCATTGGCACACTAGGATTTTTATTTTCGCTAAAGAAAAAGGAGTCATTTCATGTCTAATTTATTTTTATAAGCTTCATTTTGAAATAAAGTTGTATTCATTCCCCATAGGGCTGGCCTATATTCAATTGTAATAGAATAGGGTTATGATCTGCAAATGTTCTTGACATTATATCAACCCTTTTAATTTCCTTCTTCCAGCTTATAGGGACCCAGCATGCATCTATTTATGACCAAGTTTTATGGCTATCAGAGTAAAATGTATACGCTTTCTCTGTTATATGCATAGTCCTCCATGCATCCATTAAGTTCATCTGCCATTGACTGAAAAAAATCTGGGTATTAACGTTCTCTTTTTTCCCCACTTTCTTCTGGACATGTTTAGATTTCTTTCCAATACTGCATTAAAATCTCCTACAAAACAAAAGTCCCGGTATTCTTTATCTAAGCTTTCTTTTTGCAGGTTTTGGAAAAAGGGTTCTTGATTCTGATTAGGAGCATAGGATTTCTCCAAGAGGGGATTTTACACCTGTTCCATCATTCATCAATAGCATATTAGCAAGGCAAGGGGTCACACACAATACTTTACCCACATTGAGGAGGCAGCCTGTATGGGTTATGGAAGACTTTTTGGAGCACCGCCTACAGGGCAATGGGCCACTGTTCATCCATGGTAATGGGGGTCCTCTTACAAATCACCAATTTACAGGAGTTCTCAGAGCAGCATTGGCAAAGGCAGGGTTCATCCCCCTCCCCCCAGGATTTTGCATCTCATTCATTCTGGATCAGGGCAGCCACTGAGGCAGTGGCAGTGGGTTTGTCAGCAGAATGAACTGAAGCAATCAGGAGGTGGCGATCTACAGCATACCAGTCTTATATCTGGCAGCTAGACTCACAATGCCACTATGTAATTTTATGTAAGCCTTCCCCACAGGTCCACAGGGGCAAGTCTGGATCCTGAGCTGCAGCATTGTCTACTGGGCAAGTCTTCATGTGGAATCAACAGACTGGGTGGTGAACCTTGGCTTGGATGAGTCGGTGAACTTCACATGGCTGGGAGCAGCTCATGCCCTTTCTGTGGCAACAGTTGAAGGTAAGAGGGCCACCTGATGCCATCTTATTCCACTTAGGGGAGAATGACCTGGGAACCCACAAAGGGTTGGATTGTCTATGAATGCAGACTTATAACTATTGCATGGCTGCTACCCCTGGATGGAGATGATGTAGTCTGATCTTTTGGAAAGGCAGGTGTGGAGAGGAGTTCATGGAAGCTATCCCCAGGAAGATGGATATTATTTGACAGAAAGTCACCAGGGCACTGGGCCTCCTAGTCACAACTTGGGGTGGCATTTGTATTAAACACCCAGACATATTCCACAAAAATAATGCATTGTTTCAGCCTGATGGGGAGGACCTCTCTAAGCAGGACCAGGACATCTGGTTAGGGGACATATGAGCAGCCATAGTGAGTTGATTGCAGTTGCAGTTCTCTGGTGGGAGCTTCACTTCATTTGGCTCTTGTGGCAGTTTTGGAGCATTGGGGATGGATCTGGAGGATAATAGAAGAAGGGTGGAGCACTGCCCACTACTATCACTGAATCCCCTCCCTTTGCAGGGCAGGCAAGGACCAGGGCTTCCCCAGCTCAGGGACCAGGGCTTTGGCCTTGCCCTTGGGTGACGGAGCCACAGAGTGGCATATGCCCATGTGGTCTCTGAAGATCTGTCACCCCAGGTGATTTCCCAGAGGGGGTCTGGGAAGTGGATGCTGCATCAGTGATGCACTTGGGTCTCCCGATGGAAATGGATCCAACCCCGATGCTTAGCCAGGGGGACTGCAGCTGTAATTCAATTAATAAAGTTGTGGTCTTTTACTTCCAGTTTAAAGTGTGCAGCGTGTTTATTGTCTGGGGGAGGTACTGGGCCAGCTTAGCCAAAGGCCCACGAATAAGAAAACTGAGACTTGGGAGGGCATCTATGAAAGAACTAGAGATCTTGAAGTGGGTGCAAAGAGTTACTAAAACTGTACTTTTCCACAATCCCTCCCTTGAAAACTGCCCCAACATAAAGGCAGTGAGGCTGGTGACTGAGAAAGAATGATAGAAGAGATTTTGATATGTATTTTCGAAGGTTCTTGTAGGTTTATATTTAATAAACTCTTTCAGACAAGACCATGCGCTTCATAAAATATGAACAATGAGACTAGTTAAACACAAGACTGCTGAGTGTGCATAATATTATGAAACACAAGAATGTTGACAGCAAAGTTTGGCACAATGTGTCATTATCCTACTGTCTGTTCTATAATGGCTAGCTCTTTTTCCTTTGTTTCACCCTTGCCCATGAGAAATCTGTGGGCCAGGGTACATAAGCAGAAGTTTTTTCCCCCTAGTGTATTCATATTGTGAATATTCATCATATGCGGAACAAGTAAAGAGCTGTAAAAACACATCACTTCTACGGCATGGAAATTTTTGGAACAGCACTGTCTATTAAAAGAGTGGTAGTAGGATTTAGGTTGTCTTGCTTTTTTGTCTTTGTGCATGAATGGCTGATGTGGCAGTTCAAGGAAGCAAGTAAAACTCTCCATCCTTTGTGTTGCAACCCTCCAGCTCCTCTGTTTGTTTTTGCTAACTCCCAGATTTGCCTTTGGTTGCTACTGACAGTGTTCATCCTTTTATATGCTGCCACCACTCAGTCTACCAGCTTGTAATAATGAATCACAGCTATCACAATTAACAAGGTTTATCCATAGGATAACAATTAAATTAAAGAAGGAAAATATCATAGGCATCTTTCAGTCTCGAGAGACTATGGCAACGTGCTCTGTATGGAGGACTTGGAACAGCGTCTAGTGTTTTGACGCTGTACGTGAAGCTGGAGTGTCCTCTCCAGGGCACGAAGCCTGGGTAAAATAATATGGAGGATAGGCTGTTACCCAACCAGCAGATCCCCCCTCTCCACATCACTGAAATAGTCCAATGAAAAGGCAAGAGCCAATACAACTGGTTTCAGCAATGTCACAGGAGTTAACAGAATGACACAAACTACCTCCAGGGCTCCAGCACCGGATTTTGCCTCGAGGTTAACTCCTGAAGGTTAACTCCATCTGTGGATATAGCCACAAGGCAGTGGAGGGTTGAAGTCAGAGTTTCCTTCTCCTAAATGGGCTGCCTTCCAGGGCTGACGAGTCCCACCTACCCAGCCTGCTCCCTCATGGCATGGAGGCCAATGGCGGCACCTCAGTGGAGGTTTGAAATAGGAGTGTCACGTTCCCAGTGGGTTTCAACAGACAACAGTCCAATAAACCAATCCAATATCAGAAGTCCAGAAGATGCAAAGCAGATACCAAAATGCCAAAGCCAAAACACAAACCTTTGTGTCAGAGTCCAAAGCCAAGGGTCCAGAGAACAGGGTCCAGGATAAGCAGGAGCGTGAATGCAAGCCCAAGTGTTTGACTTGTTGCTTCCACAAACTTGCAAGCCTCTAGGTGCAGATTTTACAGCAACAGCAGCCAACTAAACACCTCATCCTGCTAATACTCAGGGCTGGCTGACCTGATGTTTCTATAGAAAGCATTAATGTGGGCTTTGGATCTTTGTGTCATGAGTCCTTGCCGAAGCTTCTCCCTCACTCTGGCTACTGGGGGAGGAGAATTTGGTGGTGATTTAGCTAGGTGAATATAGAGAGTGGCTGGGAGTTGTAACCGAAAAGCAACTGGGTTGATTTGATCTGTGATTAAATAAGGCCCCACAAACCAAGGGTCCAACTTGCATGACCGGCCAGGTCAATGTAGATAATGGGTGGAGAGCCTGACCTGGCCCCCTGGTTTCAGAGGTGGCCCTTCCTGCCATTTTCTGTCAGCCGCTGCCTTATAGACATCCTTAGCTTGCTGAAGTTGCTCTCAGAGTAAATCTTAGAGAGCCTGCAACTCCCGTATGTGAGTGTCAGCAGCAGGAACTACGGTCGATGGCAGGACAGCTGGGAAAAAATGAGGGTGGTATCCATAGGTGGCTGTGAATGGAGTCTGTTTTGTGGATGAATGTATGGTGTTGTTGTAGGCGAACTCAGCCAGGGGTAGCAAGATAGCCCAATCATCTTGCTGATAGCAGGTATAGCAACGTAGGTACTGTTCAAGGGTGGTGTTAGTATGCTTGGTCTGACCATAGGTTTGAGGATGGTATACTGGCGATAAGTGCACCTGGGTACCTAAACTGGTGTGCAAGGCTTGCCAGAACTGGGAGGTGAATTGGGAGCCACAATCCGAAATTAGGTGTGTTGGGAGCCCGTGTAAATGAAAAACATGTTGAAGGTAAAGCTGAGCTGTTTCAGGAGCTGTGGGAGGCTTGGAACACCTGACAAAATGAGCCATTTTGGTGAACAGGTCTACTATTACCAGAATGCAGGTGTGCCCTTGTGACTGTGGGAGGTCAGTGATGAATTCCAGAGATACTGTGTCTCAAGGGCCGGCTGGTACGGGTCGTGTATGTAGCAGCCCTGGAGGTTTGGCTGGTACGTCCTTGGCTCGATGACAAACCTCACAGGAATCAACATAACAAACTATGTCAGCGCGAACCTGGGGCCACGAGAACTCCCGTGTGAGTAGATGCAGAGTCTTATGCTGACCAAAGTGTCCTGCAGGAGGGGAATCATTGGTCAAATAGAGCACATTGGTTTGAAGGGGCCCTGGAGGAACATACAGGTGCCCTCAGTGCAATAGGAGACCCTGGTGGTTAGCGAAGTCTCCAGCAGGGCCCTCTTGGAGTTCCTGCAAGTGTTGCTTGGCCCAGGGATCTTGAGCTTGGGACAAGTGGGTTGTAGTAGCTGCGAAGACTGATGATGATAAGATAGGTGTGGTGGGAGTCTCTTCAGAGGGTGATACAGTGTATTCCGGTTTGCGGGAGAGGGCATCGGCTTTCCGATTCTGGGTCTGTGGGATGTAGGTAATGCGGAAGTCAAACTGGGAGAGGCACCACGTGATCTGACATTGATTGAGGTGTCGGGCTGTCTGCAAGTGTTCCAAGCCTTCTGGGTGCATCAACTCCTAGAAGCCTTTCATCCTGTTAAAACTCAGGACTGGTCGACCTGATGTTCCTGTGGGAAGCATTCATGCGAGCCTCAGATATTTATGTCATGAGTCCTTGCCAAAGCTTATCCCTCACTCTGGCTACTGGGGGAGAAGAATCTGGTGGTAATTCAGCTGTCTGTGATTCTGATTGCCCAGCATTCTCCTCAGCTATAATTAACCCCTCAGATTCCAGATCTTCTTCGGCTGAACTCATGACATTGTTCTGGAAGGCATGTAAGAAGAGTTTCATGGCATTATGCATCAATATCAAGATCTAGTTGAGCTCTAGTTTCAACTGCAGTTTCCTGTAACCAAAGAAACTCTAACCAGACATATAGGTACTGATAGGTAAAACAAGCAGGGAAAGGGAACAGGTACCAAAGGAAGCAAAACTGAATGGGGTTACACTCCCCCCTAAGGGAGCCTGGGGGTGCTCCTGGACCCCAGTCTAACTCTGGAAGCCCAGGTGGACTCGGTGGCCAGGGGCACCTTCCTTCAGCTGAGGAAATTATACCAGCTATGGCCCCTGCAGTCTCATGACAGTTACACACGCACTGGTAACATCTCATATAGTTTACTCCAATGTGCTCTATGTGGGGCTGCCTTTGAAAACAGTCCAACGACTGCAACTGGTCCAGAATTGAGCTGCGTGGCTGATGAGTGGTGGAGCAGCTAGGGGACTTTTCAAGCCGATTCTGTTTAAAATACATTGGCTACCAGTTGCTGCCCGGGCCAAATTCAACATGCTTGTTTTGGCATATAAAGCTTGGGTCTTAGATACCTGAAGGACCGCCTACTTCCATATGAACCTACCTGGAAGTTAAGATCTATCCAGGGGGCTTCATGTTCCAGAAGGCTTTTAATTGAAATGTGAGTCCTGATGGAAATGTATATATTTTAATTGTATTTTAATTGTATGTTAATTGTATTTTTATTGCTTTATCTTTTTTTAATTTTTATTTTTATTTTTAACAAGGGGTGACAAAAAGGGAAAAGGGAATTTAGGTTAAGAGGGAAGAGGAGAAACAATAACATACTAACATCCATTCTATACATATTGCCATATCAAAATTCCAAATTACTCTTTTTACTATTTTCTGCCTTCCAGATTTAAGTTCTCATTTCAATGTATGCTCTTCATACGCTGTCTGTTAACTCAATCCATTTATAGAATAAGTCCCATCTTTCAGTTGCCTTTTGTAAAGGACAGTCCTTCATCACTTCTGATAAAATGTCCATTTCCGCTGTTTCCCGTATCTTCTCTATGAGATCTTGTTTCGGTACGGTCGGACTTTTCCAATTTTTGGCATAAAGAATTCTGGCTGCAGTGACTGTGTATATAACTATATACTCCTTTGTCTTATCTATGTTATCAGGTATCATACTCAATAAAAACAGTTCTGGGGTTAATGGCATCTTACAAAGCAATATTCGTTGCAATACAGCATGTACTCTTTTCCAATACTGTTTCGCTACCCTACATGACCACCACATATGATAATAGCTTCTCACATGTGCTTCACATTTCCAACACACATTTGATACATCTGTATACATCTTCAACAATTTTTCTGGAGTCATATGCCACCTATAAAACATCTTGTATATATTCTCCTTTAAATTAACTGATCTTGTAAGCTTTATATTATTTTGCCATATTTTCAACCATTGATCAATATCAATATTATGCCCTATGTTTTGTGCCCACTTAATCATACATTCTTTAACCATTTTGTCTTGTATTTTGATTTCTAACAAATAGTTATACATTTTCTTAACTATTTTATCTTTTGAACCTAATAAAAGCTTATCAAACATCTATTGTTCTGAGTAGAAACCTTCTATTTTGTCTTTTATATATCTAGATTCCAGCTGTGCTCTGGACCACCAGTCTATATAAATATTCAGTGTCTCTAGCTCTTCTTTAGATCTTAATTCACCATCCTTTTTAAATAAATCTTGATATCTTAAAAGTTTTGCTTTTGTCATGAGATTAGGTTGTTTAAAGGTATTGCTTTATCTTTTTTTATTATATTTCAATTGTTGTATTCTTTGTGCAAACCACAATGATGATACAGTCCTCACCTATATTCGCATTATAGTGTATGAAAATATAGCCAGGGATGAAACAGATATATAAAAATATTGATTGGGAGGAGAGCTGAGCATCAGTGAACAGGAAATATAAGAAATAGAAATATCAGAATAAGGAAACAGAATGAAGCTGATATTTAAGAGCTGTAAGGTGTGTGCATGTTTGGCCTGGGATAAGGTGAAGAACCAGAAAGAGAGTAAACACAAAGATGGAGACCAACAAAACCAGAAGAATTATGGGACTTTACATTTCTAGCTATAAGCCCTCATTGTGAGAAATTCAATTCTTGAACAGTGAACTTTTTGAAATATGATTTCAGTAAGTTCACAAAAAAACATCTGCTGTTAATTGAGAGAGTAGAGCAAACTCAGGGATTAAGAGGACCCGGATACAGGTATCCTCCTGAGCAAGCAGATCCCACATCTGTCTAAAAGCATTCCATACTTCACAATAGGTGATAAGGACCATATATCTAGCAAAAAACAAAGAAGCATATACAGTGGGGTCTCTACTTAAGAACGTCCCTACTTAAGAACAATCCAACTTAAGAACAGCTCCATTTGCTAAATTTTGCTTCTTCTTGAGAACAGAAATCCAAGATAAGAACAGGAAAAAAAACCTTTCCTGCTCTTTTTTTAATGTTAGGTCATCTTAGGTTAAAAAAAAAGTCTCCCCCTAGTGGTAGAGTACGTATTAACCAGCTTTGCATTAGTTCCTATGGGAACTAATGCTTCAATGTACAAACGCACCTCTACATAACAAAAAAACAGCTAGAACGGATTAATTGGTTTTCAGTCCATTCCTATGGGAAATTTTGCTTCAACTTAAGAACGTTTCAACTTAAGAACACCATTCCAAAACGGATTAAGTTCTTAAGTAGAGGTTCCACTGTAGTTTCTATGGACGGAAAAGAGCAGATACGGATTAAATGGTTTTCAATGCATTCCTATGGGAAATGCAGATTCAACATAAGAACTTTTCAACTTGAGAACCACCTTCCAATACGGATTAAGTTCTTAAGTAGAGACCCCACTGTAATGTGCATGCTCAGCTACCAACCTGACTAAAAAGAATATAAAAGGAGGAGTCTGGGCAGGTATAATTAGTCTACTGAGATCAAAGGCTTTTGGAACTAACTACTTTCTTTGGAACTTGGATGATGTAAATCAAGAATTCTTCTCTCTTTGGTGAGTATATATGTGGTGTGACTGTGCTGAATGCACGAAACCCCTTTTATTTTCTGATTGGCAGTGAAGGTTTCCAGAAAGGATACTTGTGGCAATCCTATCCAGAAAAGCTGGCCATTGAACATGAGACTTTGGGAATGCAAAGCAGAAAGCTCTTTTGGTTGAACTACTCTATTGTTCCCTCTATATTTTGGAAAACATGTACAAGACAATGAAAGCAACTCACAATAATAGTTAGCATCAAAGCAAAAACAACAAAGGACTTCTGACCTGAGACAGTAGATGGAAGAAAAAGAGCACTGGTGCATCCTGTTATTTAAGTGTGTCCTATCTCTTTCAAAATGGGCTTCTGTTCAAGGAGGTTTTACACAGGAAGAAAGCAATATAGCCAAGTGAGCTTCCTGTAGATGTGAGTCATAGAATTTGTTCTTCCTCCCCTTCTTCCTACCTATTGTGACGGTATTAAAAGGATCTATCAAAAAAATTTGTGCCTTCCCCCAATAATTATCTGTTGCAACTAGAAGATATTTTTGTTTTTCACATCACCATCAACAAGCTGTAGAGTAACCAGCTGTAGAGTATATCAATTTCTTTTCTAATGTACTGTTTGTATTTTGCAACCAGCTGTAGAGTATATCAATTTCTTTTCTAATGTACTGTTTGTATTTTGGATAATAAAAATAGATGCAAGATTTTTCCAAGATTTTTCAATATACCCTGGGATTTTCTTTTCTGTTTACCCAGCAAATGCTTCCTACCGAGTGGAAATGTATGTATTTTAAACAGATTTTGAATGGTTTTAAAGAATTGAATTTCTTTATATTGTTTTTATTGTTGTACTCCAACCTGAGATCTCATGACATAGGATGGAATATAAAAATCCTAAATAAACAAATAAGCTGCTGCAGCAAGTTATAGCTTGAACAGAAATTGAAACTGCATATTTTGTTCTCCACAAGATGGAGCTGTGTCCTCAGGTCCTCAAAATCTGCTTGTTGTGTGCAGGGGCAGTGTTTCATGAATACATTTTTTAAAAGCTGTATCCTTCTTCAATACAAAACAGCCTTATGTTATACAAAATGTATGGGGCATGGTGCACAAGTTGAAAACACTGTCACTTATTTTATTGATTTAGATGCATTTTAATTACCTTTGTTGAAATAAAATGATGATCAAATATGGTCCAAGGAAAAACTGTCATTTGGTTTCCATTTCGAATACAGAATGTTGCCCAAAGCTTGAATGAAAGTACTTGTTTACAGAGACCTAGGATATTTACTGCTGGCATTTATGACTCCTGAGAGACTTGACAATGCAAGAAGAGAGAGAGAGGGAGAGAAACAGAAAGTAATGCTATAATTTTGAGCAGCAGCAGTAAAAATAAAAAGCATATGCTATAGGTAGGACCTCCTGAAGCAGGCAGATTATCTGCTCATTATCTATACTTCTTGCAGAAGACAGGGACATCATTGTCTTGGAGTTTTACCAGGAAGTTTCATTTAAAGACGAGAGGACCTAGCTAATGATACTGTAATGTGGAGGTGCTTCCTATACAGAAAATATTACAGTAGCTTTAAAAGAGGTAACCATGTTAGTATGTGCTGGTCTATCAGGTAAAAAAAAAGACAATAATATGGCACTTTAAAGACTAAATACTATATTATAATGTGAGCTTTCCTGGATAAGTCCACTTTCTTCAGACTGAGGAAGCAGTCAGCCTTTAAGGTCACAACATTTTTTTCTTCTTTATTTTTAATTTTTCTTTTGTTTTTACCCAGAAAAAAATTTACAGGGACGTGCCTATATATGGGATTCTTCAATGATATGTTTCAGTTAGAGATGGGCACAACTTGCATCGTGCCACATCATTGTAAATCGTCATTGCAGCACCACAGGTCCCATGTGTTCCCTTTCCCCAACCCCCTGGCCAGCTCCCCCACTCACCAGCCAGTGTGCGCTGCTTATCTCCTGCTCTTCATGTGACTGTCCAGTTGCAGCAGGAGTATGGAGTTCCTTTTTCCACATTCTTCACCAAATGCCCACTCAAAGGCTGCACAGCAGCAACCTTCCAACAATGCAGCATGAAGCGAGTTGTGCTCATCTCTAGTTTCAATGAAACAATTTAAAAGCTCAGGAAAATAATTTAATGTATAACATTAAATCAAACATGTTTCTATGTAAACTGGACTCTTGAAACAAATGGGACTTAAGTTAATTTTGACTAGTAAATCTCATTCATTTCAATGATTCTAGTCTAGATAGAGCTAACAGTGGATTTAACCTAGTTTGAGGTAACTGCCAAGAGTCCAGAAGTTGCACCCGTCCTAATATTCACAATCCCAGACCTCAGCAGACTCTTTCCATCTTTTTTCAAAATCTTTTAAAAGACAAAGCCCTTGAAACTGTGTTTGAGCAAATAGCCACAAAAGAGATATTCAGCCCTTTTTAGCTTGAATATTCACCTCATAATGGTGAGAAGAGTTTTGTGGGATACATGTAGCTGTGTAAAATCTAGCCCTGATTTCATAGGATGCTGTACTCCAGTTATCCAAATCTAGGTGACCTCCTTTGCATTATTGTGAGATTTACATATTATGCAAATTAAGTACATTTATAGTTGCATTGTTTTTCTTCCAATACATTTCAGCCCAGGCATCATTTATACAGCAAACATCAATGTGAAAGAGTCAGCATAATGTAGAATGTTAGACTTTGAACAGGGAAAATCAATTTCAAATCCCTGCTTAGTCCCAAAGATTATTTGATGGTTTGAGGGTAAACATATGGAGATGTTTTGAGGATAAGATTAGGAGATAGGAATCCTATGCGCTCATTTTTCATTTCGGTTCCAACTACCACTTTGAAAAGTAATATAATATAATATAAATTACAAGTATAACATGTACTCTTCAACATTTTTATTAATGACTTGGATGATAGTGGGCACACAATACTTATCAAATTTGTGGATGACAAAAAATTGGGTGGAATAGCTAATACATTGGAAGACAAGAACCAAATTCAAAAAGATCTTGATAGGATTGAGCACTGGGATGAAAACAACAGAATGAAATTTAACAGGGATAAGTGCAAAGGTTTCTTCCCTAGGGGGAAAGAAACAAATACACAATTACAAGATAACGGATACTTGGCTCAGTAATACTGTAAGTGAGATGAATCTTGGAATTGTAGATCACAAGCTGAATATGAGCCAACAGTGCAGTGTTGGCTACAAAAAAGGCCAATGCTCTCTTTAGGATACATTAACAGATGTATAGTCTCCAAATCCCACGAAGTCCTAGTCCCCCTTTTCAGTATTGGTTAGGCCTCATCTAGAGTACTGTGTCCAGTTCTGGATACTGCATTTATTTATTTATTTATTTATTTATTTATTTATTTATTTATTTATTTATTTATTTATTTATTTATTTATTTATATGCCGCCCATACTACCCAAAGGTCTTTGGGTGGCTTACAACAATTAAAATAGAGTAAAGAAAAAACAATTAAAATACAATTAAGATATATACTCTAAAAATTGCCGTCAGGATTCACAGTTGATATTATTTCAATTAAAAACCTTCTGGAACAGGAAAGTTTTGACCTGGCACTGAAATGTCATCAGCATCAGCGCCAGACAAATCTCAAGTGGGATGATGTTCCATAGTCTGGGGGCAGCTGCTGAAAGGGCCCTTTTTATACAAGCCATCCCTCTTACCTCCTTGAGGGACAGCTCTTTCAAAAGGACCCCCTGGCTAGATCTTAACTGCCAGGTAGGTGCATATGGAAGGAGGTGGTCCTTCAGGTATCCAGGGTCCAAGCCGTTTAGAGTTTTACATGTCAAAACAAAGACTTAAAGAAGGATGCCAACAATCTGGAACAAATTCAGAGGAGGGCAACAGGGGACTGGAAACCAAGCCCTGTGAGGAAAGACTGAAAGAACTGGGCATGATTAGCCTTGAGAAAAAAATACCGAGGGGACATACAATAGCACTCTTCAAATAATTGAAAGGAGGAGGGGCAGGATCTGTTCTCAATCATCCCAGAGTGCAAGGCAAGTAATAATGGGCTCAAGGTATAGGAAGCCAGATTTGGGCAAGATACAGTGGTGCCTCGCAAGATGAATTTACTTCATTCCACAGTTAATGTTGTCTTGCAAAAAATTTGTCTTGTGAAACGTGTTTTCCCATAGGAATGCACTGAAATCTAATTAATGCGTTCTTATGGGCAAAAAAAAGTCAGAACAAAGTCAAATTTGGTTTACAAAGGGTTTATTAAGTGCTCTTTAAAGCCATACATATTGTGCAGATGATTTCAAAATTTTCAATCAAAAAACTTTAACTTTTTAAACACCATACCAAAAAAATCAGCAAAAATGAGGCGGGAACAATAAACGGAAAACATTTGTCTTGCGAAACACAGCCATAGGAACATTTGTCTTGTGAGTCATCAACCCCCATTGCCAAAACCATTTGTCTTGTGAATTTTTTGTCCTGTGAGCCATTTGTCTTGCAAAGCACCACTGTATCAGGGAAAAAAGATTTAACTGTTAGATCAGGAATGAAAATGGAACCATTTATCTTGGGAGCTGGTAAGTGCTCCAACACTGGAGCCATTGAAGGGAAAATTGAACAACCATTTGTCAGATCTGCTTTGATTTGGGTTCTTGCCTTGAGCAGAGAGTTGGACTCAATGGCCTTAAAGATCACTTCCAACTCAATTGTATGATTCTGTGATTAATCCATATGTGTTTATATAAAAATTAAAAAACCTAAATACATAAAACATATCAAAACATATTGTCACAGGTCCTATAATGTCATACAATGACATTACTTCCAATTAAGCAGGTTAAAAAAAACACAGTCTGAAATTTGTTTGTAAACATCTGTAAACCACTGCTTATTGTTTCCATTATACATAGTTTGCCCATTTGGAATCATGGTTATTGGAGACGAAGTAGCAGAGGAGGGATTCAAATGAAGGAATGCATTTGGCTACTCCCAGGATAACATTTCATCTAAATCGAGCCACTTAAGCTTTTGTTTCCTACTGTTACAACTATTTTTTAAAAAATCGTATGGAAACAGTTTTTAATGAAAACAAAATCCTCATATATCCCTGTTGTATTCTTAGTTGCAGAAGAGTTTTCATAATGTGAATACATTTATAATGCAAACATTTTGTTTTCAAGGTCAGTGCTTTTTAAACTCTTGAGGCTCAATAGCTATTGAAACCAGAGGGGCCATGCCTGAAGAATTCCTCAGTTTTTCTGAAAAAAGAAGCTTTATAGCAAAACTGCAAGATGAACTTGGAAAGGAAATATTTCAACATCCCCCCACCCTTTTCCCTCCATTTGTATGTTATTCTGTGTACAACTATAGCTATTGCACAGAAAGAGAGAAAATATGTTTATAATCAACCCTCCTGGATTCCAGCATGATGTGCCTTTATTTCCATGAGAATTTATTCTCAAACATATTAGCATGCGATCTTAAATACCCAAAGGGATTATATGCTAAAAATAAACCCACAGTATTCAAAATGCCAACTTGGTTAAATTCAATACTGCTTCAGTGCTACTATACCCAATGGTAAATACTAAACATTCATTCTCTCTTTCTCTTTCTCTCTCTCTCTCTCTCTCTCTCTCTCTCTCTTGATTTTCCCAGCTTGAGACCATACTCATTGGCAAGGCATAGAAGTTTGTTTTTTGTTTTAAAAAAAGAATATTGAAACTCGGAAGCCATCCATTACTGACCAATGATATGATGGTGCTCTTTGAAGCAAAAAGGACTTCAGGAAGAGCGGCAGAAAGTTTGGATGTTCTGGTGGTCTGTTGCCAGTGCAACACTGGTTGTAGCCTTTGGGTTTTTCACAATTATTTTTTCCTTTTTAACATCTTATTGGTTTTTCATTCTATCTACATTCAGTTCGTGCTTGTTAAACATTGTGTGATATGGGTTGCTTATTATTTGGGTTTTTGCATGTTGGTGTCTTTTTAGTTGTCCCTTCAAAATCTTTACTTTTTTAAAAGTATTTGAACCAATCATATATAGATTTTAGTGTACAATATTGGTACTATCATAATGTTGCTCTCTTCTAATACAATGTTTCTCAAAGTCCTCTAATAATATACCGTATAAAAGCAATTCTGGTTTCAAATCTGTATAATTTTGAGGCAATTTAACCAACCAACTTTGTATTTTTTATCAATGATAACCAAATAGATTCCTAACGCGTAATAAATTATTTTAGCCATTTCTATCTCTACATTTTCTGTCATGTCTATGTCAGTACCATCTGTGATCATTTTTTGCACTTGATCTATCTCCAATAGATCTTCAGGTTATTTTAAATTAAATCTGCTGGTTGTCTCCCCTTATCTTCCCTTAGCACACCTAAAATGCTCCTCGGCTCCATGGTTGAAATTGGATCTCCTAAAATTTCTCCTCTACTTCCCTCCAGCCCCTCCCTTGATTGGCATACATCATCCAGCACCCTCTCATTTCCTTGTTCATTATTCCCTGTCTCTTGTTGACTCTAGTCCTTCTTCAGCTGCTGGTTGAATAATTTTGCCCCTTCATTGTGGGCTGTCAGTGTTTCTAAGATTGCTTGAAGGGTGGATTTTGTTTTGTCCCAAAAATTATCTTGTAGCATTGTCCCAGATATCAAACAATTGTATTCCAAGTAAACATTGTTCAGTTCCTTAGTAGTAATCAGTCCGATTCCATCAATTCTTGCTTCCATAGGTCCATTTTAGTAGATTGGTCATCTTTAGGTTAAACTTAAAATCCAGTATCAGACATGGAGGATTTCCCCCGCTTGAAGGTCACTTGCTCACCCATTCTGGGCTTTTTGCCATCACTGTAGATAGCTGTAGCCAAAACATAAACCGTATAACTCCAGGGTTGTTAGCTAATAAGAGAAATATGTCTTAAGTTTCTAACACCAAAAATACCAAACTTCCTTCCTTGAAGTATAATTAAATGTCTAATTAGTGTCCAATTTATTTTCTTTGAGTCTCTTTGCATCTTTTCCTCTCTCCAGATTCACCACTGCTCCGTAAGTGTTGAGCTTGAGAGATGCTATTTCTGTTATAGGGAATTGTCTCATCCAGGGATAGTCATAAAGCTGTATAGTTATAAAATATTTCTCACCCAAATGATAACAGACAATGTTTATTAAGCTGACTTATCACTTCTCAATTGCCGGCTGCTGACAACTTGCAAGAAAGCTTTCCAGCTGCTTGCTGGTTGATTGAGTTTACCAAATGAAACAGGGGTAACTGACCTCTCCCCCATGATCAACAGGCTTCTCCACCATTTCACCACCTCTTTGTGGTGGTTTTAAACCCCTGGGAGGGTCCCAAACAGGTCAGAATTCATCCCAGGGGATGGAGCTCCATCCTCCTGTTGCTGTCTCATCACAGCATCAATTTTAACTAACGTAGTATCATCTTCAAATTCAGCCATTCCACTGTTCATCCCTAATGCAGATTGTGCATGGGTAAAATAAATGGCATAAATCCCAGGACAGATCCTGAGAGGAATCCAATTATTTGTTTAAGTAATTGATATTGTTTAATTTTCACTATTGCATTTTATAGCTTACTGCACTTTCCACCCAAGGAGACTTGATAGTCTGGCACCCAGTGCAGGGGACATGAATAATATTCAAGTGATTATAAGCAGAGGAATGTATGGCATTGGCACTGTAACTTTTCAATCCAGAAGAATGAGGGACAGATGCTTGAAGGCTTTCCCCTGTGTTAGCTCTGTGTCAGCTTCCAGGCTCAAGGTAAAATGCTCAGCCAACCTTCCACTCTATCCTTGAAGTTGTTAAATGCCAGATCTGCTTTAAATAAAGCCCGTCTCATTCAGGATTTGATCCTAGATAAAGATGCAGATCTGGCCTGTATTACTGAGACCTGGGTCGGTGTAGGGAGCAGTATAGTCCTCTCCTTAATTTGCCCAGTCAGGTATTCCATCCAACATAAAGGTAAACTAGAGGGACAGGGAGAGGGAATTACTATTACCATAAAAACACCATGGAAGCTGTTAGGCTTTTTGCCTTGTTGATCCCAGATCTGGAGGCCCTCTATGAGTTGGTAGGGACCAGGCATAGATTTGGGATTATGTTGGTTTACTGTGCTCCCCAGGACCCAGCACTCTCCTTTCTGGGGCTGGTGGACTTTGTCTCAGTTGCACTGTTGAGGTCCCCCAGATTGCTCATGCTGGGGGACTTCAACATCCATGCTCGGGCTGAGGTCACAGATCATATTTTGAGTTCTTGGAAACCATGGCTTCCTTGGGCATGTCCCAACATGTCAACAGTTCCAGCCACGTGGTGGGCTAGACCTGGTATTTTCAACAGAACAGAGTGAGAGTGACCCAAAGGTGACTGGCCTTGTGTTGGTTCCCCTGTTATGATTGGATCATCACCTGATAAAATGCAGTCTCTCAGTGGCACTCCTCCCCCCAGGGAGCTGGGACCCATTAAAGATGGTCCACTTCCACAGGCTATGTTTCCAAGATGCAATGCAAGGGATACTGGATGATCTTGTTGGCTCTCCTTTCGAAGCTCTGGTTGAAGGATGGTATGCTGCTGATACCAGGGCTGCTGACACGATCACACCCAAATGCCCCCTCCATTGCCGAGCCTACCCAGCCTCTTGGTATAATCGACAACTATTCAGAGGTATCAGAATAGGAGGAAGCTGGAGAGCATCTGAAGGTGAGTCCTGATGGAATCTAATTTAAAAGTAGCAAAAATCACATTGAGTATCTAGCTAGCGGTGAAGGCCACAAGGAGAATATAACTTTGCTACCTTGATAAACAAAGTGCAAGACCATCAGGCCGAACTATTCTGTAGAGTGTGCTATTTATTCAGGATTGGTCATAGTGATAGACCACCCAGTAGTATCTCCAGTGATAATCTGTGGCATTTTGTAAACATTCAGTGGATGCCCTCCACCATGACCATGACCACCATTTTCCTTCAGTACCTCTAGCTGAGATGTCCACTGCACCACCTTGTCTGGTGAGTTTAACACAATGTCAGCCTGTGACATCAGTGGAGGTTGACAGGGTGCTTGATTGCTGCAGGGCCACCACAACATCCCGAGATCCTTGCTTGGCCTGGCTTATAAAAGCTGCCAGGTCAGTAACAACGGAATGGACCACTGCTATCATTAATGGGTCTTTCCTTGAGGGCAAGGTCCCCCAGGTCCTCAAGGAGATGCACATTAGGCCCATTTCAAAAAAAATCTAACTTGGCAGCAAAAGACATTAACAACTACAGACCCGTCACCAATGTGCCCTTTCTAAGCAAGCTAGTGGAAAATGTGGTGGCCAATCAGGGCCTGGAGGACGCAGATGCCCTTGATTCATTCCAGTCTGGGTATAGGCCACATCATGGAATGGAGATGGCATTGGTTGCCCTGCAAGATGGCCTTTTGAGAGAGACAGACAGGGGCAAAATGTCCCTCCTGATCCTCCTCAACCTCTCAGTAGCCTTTGATACCGTTGACCAATGTGTACTCCTGGGGAGTTCTCTGGGTTGGGGATTTATGGGCTTCCTTTGACCTCACTCCGCTCCTTCCTAGAGGATGGTCTTCTGAGAATACTGCTTGGGGAAATGAAACATGTATTTTCAGACAAACCTTCCTGGATCTTATAACATTGTAACACAGTGGTCATTTCAGCATTCATAATATCAGTTCCTCCACCTTGCCTTTAAAATACCTTACATTATTTTTAATTATATTTATGTTGTTTTTGTGTTAATTTTGATTTTTATAGCCATTATGTTTACTGCTCTAAAATTGTTGTTTAATATGTTATAATGTTGTAAACTACCAAGAGTGACCTTGACAGCCACAAACAAACAAACAAACACACACACACACACAGACAGACACACAGACACACACAGAGAGAGTCTTAGAATTGTCCACATATTGCTGTTGTTATTTTTATGTTCTGTAAACTGTTACTTTTTTAATATTTACTTTTTAACAACTGAGAATAGGGTAGGGAATACAAAAGGCAGAAGGAGGTAGGAGGAAAGGAAAAGGGTTAGGGGGATAGGAGAACACAAAGTATGCAATCTATTCATATTTCAATAACAAATCAACTTTCTGCTTTTTTTACTATTTGATTACCCTCCAGCTATCAACTTACAGTTATGGTTTAGTTTAAATCTATGTTCAACACTATCTGGGAACCGAATCCATTTGTATAATAAATCCCATCATTCAATTTCTTTTTGAATTGGACAGTCATTCAGCATGGCTGAAAGGATATCCATTTCTGCCACTTCCCATATTTTCTCTTGTTTCTGTAACTCTGCTTTCTTCCAATTTTTGGAAGAGAAGGGTAAATCCAGGACAACAGTACAATTTTTAATATAACATTTTCTGACTGTAGTAGCTAAATAGATCACTGGGTAACTCTTTATCCCATCTATGTTACCTGGTATCATACTCAATAAAAGCAGTTCTGGAGTTAGTGCAGCTTCATTTAACTGTTGTTTAACATCTGATGACCTCTCTTTCATTTGATCTTCTATCTGGCTCAGACGTTCATTTACTTACTGAAATCCTGCCGTCATTATCTCTTGCATGGTAGTCTGCCAATCTTTGTCTGATTTTTGTGCCGCCATTTCCAAATTTTGAGATTGGGCAGAAAAAGTCTCCAACATTTGATATTTTAATTTTTTGAAGGCCATTTCAATCTTTCCAATGAGTACGGTCTGTATAAATAATACTATATCCTTCACCAAAGTGGCCAACCCTCAAATATCTTTCCAAAGTTTCCACTATTTTATCAACAAACCAAACCCACAATCATAAACTTCCCCTAGGTTCTTCCTCCCGTCCTTACACAGATGTTATAATATATAAATCAACTTTTAGCCCAACAATTTAAAATACAACTACGGCAAAATATTCTCCAGAAACCTAACAAAGTTCTATTATCAGAGTCCCACACAGTCCAGCAAATAAAATAAAATAAAATTAAAAAATCCAGACTAAACAGCTGTCACAGGGTTTCAGTATATCCAATTGATATCTTTATAATCCATCTAATGTTCTTTCCATTAATCCAAAGATTCAATAAAAAAACCTCCAGTCCTGGTTTTCCTAGCTCCTCAGTCCAGTTGACCACGTTGTCTTGATTTTATTATCAGTCTGTTTTCTTGCTTCTAAAAGATAATTCCTTCTTCTCAAAAAATCTAATAAGTTTCTATTATCAGAGTCTCACACAATCTAGGGGGAAAAGTCCATGCTAAACAGCATTCACAGAATTTCAGTCTCTTAAATCCTGTTCAGTGGTATTTCACTCTGGGATTTTTTTCCAGAAACAAAAGATTTTTCCATCTCAATGTCTCTCTTTCGGCCTTGAATCAGCCTGAGTCAGTTTCGCTTTTGAAGAAGCAGGCTGGTAAGCAAAACTCACTGCTCCTTGTCTTCTTTTAGCCAAATATTTTCACTCTGATTTCTTTTTCAGCTTAGTGGGGTTGTTCATAAATCAAAGGCTTCAACTTACTTTGTTGTTATATATTTTCAACGTGATATTGCTTGTTCTCCTCTCCTCTAGGGGGGGTTTGCTCACTGCCAAACATGGCTCCCGCATCCGATCTGTGCTCGGGTGAATTTTTCAGAGGGAAGAAATACCGTGTTGCTCCATAATCTTCCACCTTCTGTTGCTCACCAACTGCTTCAGAGAGACCCCTCCTAGTCTCTCCTTCAATCCCTCATTTCTAAAGGGACCCCAGACTGGGCGGTCCCAGCTATTCCTTGGAGCTATTCCCTGGAGCTGCTCACAGCACTGCAACAAAGCCCGGCCTCCTTCTTTAAACTGTTATTAACACATGAGAGGATGACTGTACAGTGGAACCTCTACTTACGAAATTAATCTGTCCCAGAAAATGTTCATTAGTTGAAACGGCCGTAAGTAGTAGCAAAATTTCCCATAGGAATGCATTGAAAACCATTTAATCCATTCTGGCTGTTTTTTGTTATTATCTAAAGGCACCAGTTTTAAGTCGAAGCATTAGTTCCCATAGGAACTAATGCAAAGCTGCATAATCCGTACTCTACCACTAGGGGGAGAATTTTTCTTTTTTTCTTTTTTTACTTAAGATGAACTTAGGTCAAAAAAAAAAAAAGGCCAGGAAAGGAGGGGGGAGGGAACACCTTCTAAACAGAACACCTTTAAAAACAAGCAGCTTTTAAAGAAAACTAAGCCAAGCCAAGCACATTTTAGGTAAAAAACGGGCAGGAAAGGAGGGAGGGAGGGAACAATGGCGAAAAGAGGAAAGAAAGAAAGAAGGTCATCACTGGGGCACACAGACCCCTCAGACAAAGGTTTCTGCTTTTAAGCGCAAAAAGAGAGAAGACACACACAGCGAAAACAATGGGTGGGGAGAGAGCTTGGAGGCTAAAACACATTTTAAACAAAACACATTTTAACAACAACACTTTAAAACCCAGCAACTTTTAAACAAAACACATTTTAAAATGAAACAAGCAACTTTTAAACCCACCCATCAACACCTTATAAAACAAAAGAGAGGTCACTTAGCTTTCAGTGTCTTCTGGAGGATATCACGGTGACTTCTGGCTGGAGGAGGGTGAGATGGTCAGCACTGTGAGGTAGAGGTCCTCTCCTCTGGATCATATTCTCCAGGGGTTCCCTGTCGCTGTCTCTTGGCTGCAGGCTCCATCCTGGTGAAAAATCTGTCAAATTTTGTTTCATCCTGCACTGCAGAATCTTTCTGAAGTGGCTGACCACATTGTCATTCACCATGTCCATAACTCTTTCTGTCACAGTCCTGTTTGGGAGGTGCCTCTCAAAGAACTCCTGGCAATCAGTCCATTTCTTGCAGATGGATTTTATCTCCTTGCTGCTAACCTGCGGTGCCTCTTCCTCTTCCTCAGTGGAAAGCTCCTCCACAAAAGCCTTCTGTTGCTCAGTTTGCAGTTCTGCAAGTTCTTCTGTGGTCAGCTCCTCTTTGTGGTCTTCAACCAGCTCCTCTACATCCTTCTTGTTGACATCCAGATCCATGCCTTCACCCATGGAGATGATGTCCCTCAGCACCTGTGAATCAGTCCCCTCAGTGCCACTGTCTGTGACACATTCTGGCCACAGTTTCTTCCAGGCTGAGTTCAAGGTCCTAGTTGTGACATCTTGCCAGGTCATGTCGATGAGTCTGATGCTGTGGAGGACATTGAAATGTGTCCTCCAGAACTCTTTCAGGGTCAAGGACATCTCCTCAATGATATTGAAGCACCTGGTGAAGAGTGCCTTTGTGTACAGCTTTTTGAAGTTGCTGATCACTTGCTGGTCCATGGGCTGCAAAAGAGGTGTTATGTTGGGGGGGAGGAAATTGACCCTGATTAAATCCTCATCAATATCATCCACCAAGGATGGAGTGTGTGCTGGGGCATTGTCCATCAGCAGAAGGCATCTCTCAGGAAGCTGGTTGTCTGAAAGATATTTCTTCACAGTGGATGCAAAGACTTCATAGAGCCATTCCATAAACAGCTGCCTTGTCATCCAAGCTCTCGAGTTGGCCCTTCAGATGACAGGCAGTGTGGCCTTGTTAACTTTCTCTTGCTGGAATGGGCGAGTAGTCTGGGAGTGGTACACCAGCAGAGGCTTGATCTTCAGATCACTGGTGGCGTTCGGACAGAACAAAAGGGTCAATCTGTCCTTCATGGGTTTGTGGCCCAGCTTATTCTGTTCCTCCTGAGTGATGTAAGTTCTCCTGGGCATCTTCTTCTAGAACAGCCCTGTCTCATTGCAGTTGAAGACTTGCTGGAGTAAGTAGTCTTCTTCCTTGATGAATTTGGCAAACTCCAACTTGAAGGCTTCTGCAGCATCATGGTCAGAACTTGCAGCCTCCCCATGTCTTGTAAGGCAATGGATGCCACTTCTCTGTTGGAACTTTTGAACCCACCCCCTGCTGGCTTTGAATTCTTCTTGCAATGCACTTCCGGAGGGGTTTCTTTCCATTAAATCACTGTGCAGATTCTTTGCTTTTTCACAGATCTTGGCTTCACTGATGATGTTCACTTTCAGTTGGTTCTTGTTGATCCCGACCAGTAAAGTTTTTTCCACTTCTTCCATCAGGGGTTGTCTTTTCTTTGATAGGATTGTGACTCCTTTTGCCACATTATTGTCTTTCAAGACGTCTTCCTTCTTTAAGATGGTGCCGATAGTTGACTTTGCCATCTTGTATTCAGCAGCCAGTTCTGTCACACGCATGCCAGCTTCATGCTTTTTGATGATATCCTTTTTTGTTTCAATGGAGATGATTTTTTTTTATTTATTTACAATATTTATTATTTATTTACAATATTTTTTAGCCGCACCATTGCCAGTGGCTTCTTTTTTTTTTTTTGCCTTTGCTCTGTTCTTTCTTTGGAGCCATGACTATGTACTGTTCAGCACACCACAGTACACAAACCCTAAAAGGCACAAAATCCAGCAACCATTATTCAAGTCCCTCATCACAAAAAGAGAGCATAGAGAGGGGGGGTAGAGACTTGAGTCTAAATTCCATTTTAAAGCCTGCTTGCACCAACAATCAGCAGCCTCTCTGTTTAAAAAAAGAAAGTCAAAAATCCAAAAATCAAAATCCTTCCCAGGTGCCTTGCCAGAGGCGAGGGAATCCAAGCCAACTTTTACTTCTGCTAAACTTGATTCGCTGTCCAATTCTTCCAAGACAGGCAGACACTCAATGTTATTTAATGCCTCTTTGGTTACTACATTTTTATTGGAATATAACTCAAAGTAGTGCTGCACCTAGTGTTCCATCTGCTGTGCTCGGTCCTGGATGATCACGCCTGTAGCAGACTTCAAGGGAGCAGATTTCTTCTGTATTGGACCTAAAGCCTGCTTGATACTGTCATACATTCCTTTGATGTTATCTGTGTCCACTGCTATCTGTATCTGAGAGCAGAGCTGAAGCCAATAATTGTTAGAACTTCTCCCAGTCTGTTGGACTTTGCTACAAGCAACTTGAAGAACCTGGAAATTGTGCTCACTAGGACAGGCTTTGTATGCTGTCAGAGCTCTCCTCTTATATTCGATGGCTGGGATCAGTTCCTCCAAATGGGCTTCAAATCAGTCTGCCATCTTTTTGATTTTCTTGTCAAAAGTGGACAAGGCAGTGTTATAAACAGCTTTCTTGAAATGTTCCCATCGTTCAGGGCATTTGCACTAGCCAGGCCTGGAAGAGTTTCCTCAAGCACTTGGGCAAATTCCTTCACTTTTCTCTGATCATGAGTTTTGCTGATGTCAACACGTGGTCTTCCTTCCTTTTTTGTGTGACACAATCTCTTTATTCACAGTTTGACTCTGCTATACACCAGGGAGTGATCAGTATCACAATCATCACCCTGATAACTGCATGTGATCGTAATACCAGGAAGCATCTAGTGAGGATCAAATCAAGGTGATGCCAATGCTTTAATCTTGGATGTCTCCAAGAGGCTCTGTGTTGAAGCTTCATATTAAAGAACATGTTGCTGACACAAAGACCATAATAACAGCAAAACTCCAGCAAGCGTTGGCCATTTTTGTTCATCTTCCCAATGCCAAAACAGCCTAGACAATGAGGAGTTCTGTGCTGGGTCAAGAATTGTGATCAGCACCAACTCAATCTTGGGGATTTTTTTTAATAGTAGCTGCCAGATCATAGAATTTGTCTTTGACTTCTATTGTAGATGACAGTGTTGGTGCATATGCACTAATGAGGGTGACCAGTCCCGCTGATGAGTGGAGCTGCAGAGACAGGATTCTTTCACTCCCCATAGTAGGTGGAACAATGGATCCCAGCAGAGTATTTCTGATTGCAAAGCTAACACCATATTCCCTGGTATCATTCAATGGTTTTCCCTGCCAGAAAGATGAGAAGTTTTTTCTTTGAGAGAACCCGAGTCTGGCAATCTTGTCTCTTGCAGGGCAACAATATCTATCTATAGCCTACTCAGTTCTATGTCAAAGACAGCTATCTTGTGCATGTCATGTATTTCCTGCAGGTCAACAGAATTTCCAGGGGTCATTGTCTGAACATTCCAGGTGCCCAACTTTAGGTCAGAAGTTTTCTTATGATTCTTGCATAGTGCAGGGTTATCAATCTGCTTGTCGGCTCCCACGCACCCCATGAGGTTAACAGACAGTGATGAGGCACCACCTTACTGGCTGGGGGCTGCCCAGCTTGAGGCAGGCAGTAGCTACTTAGTGAGGTGCAATGACCTTTCCCACCATCAGACATAGCCACTAGCATATGTATGAATAGTACTAATTTTAATATTACTACTACTACTACTACTACTACTACTACTACTACTACTACTACTACTACTACTACTACCAACAACAACAACAACAAACTGAATGTATCTCGAGATACATTCAGTTATCAAAAAACTTAAGAAAGGAAAAGCACCAGGCTGTGATGGATTCACAGCTGATTTCTATAAAGTATGGGAAGAAGATGTCATAGAACATCTTCTAAAGCTATTTAACTCAATTTTGGGAGGTGACAAAATACCAGAGTCATGGCATGTGGCCAGAATAATAACTATATTGAAACCAGAAAAAGATCCAATGTTTCCTTCATCTTACAGACCTATAACATTGCAAAATCAAGATCAAAAATTTTTTCAACAATATTGGCACAAAGATTAAGTAGTTTTGTAACTAAATATGTTCACACAGACCAATATGGGTTTATGCCAGGAAGACAAATGTGTGATGCTATCTGGAGAGTATTGAATATTATATACACAGCCAATAAAGAAAAAAAGAAGATGGCAATACTCTCACTGGATGCCCTTAAGGCCTTTGACCGGGTGGAATGGAAATTCATGTTTGATCTGTTGGAAAAAATGAATATGGGTAAAATTTTTATTAAAGTTTTAAAGGAATTATACATAGGAGCATGTGCTACGGTACTTATTAATGGATTGGAATCTGAAAACTTTACACTATTTAGGGGAACTAGACAAGGCGATCCCTTGTCTCCAATCCTATTTGCATTAACAATAGAGCCTCTGGCGACAAAAATAAGAGAAAGTGAAAACATTAGAGGATTGTCCACAAAAAATAGACAACACAAAATAAACTTATAGGCAGATGATATGCTCCTTTTTTTGGAGGACCCGTTACAAAGAATAGAACATTTGAAAGAAATATTAGAGGAGTATAGTCAATATACAGGTTTAAAAATTAATTTCCAAAAATCTAAATTATTATGTTTAAATATCCCTATTAGGGAACAAAATGAAATTAGAAAAGCATCTGAATTAGAGTTATGTTATTCAAGTTTTAAATACTTAGGAATATGGGTAATGAAAAATCTTAATCAATTAATCTACAGAAATTACAAAAATCTATTTAAATTTGCAAAAGAAAAAATGACAAAATGGGTCAATTTGAACTTATCAATGCTGGGGAGAATTGCTCTGATTAAATTTTATATATTACCAAAATTTCAGTTTCTATTCCAAAATATCCCATTACAGCCAGATACAAAAAAAATTAAACTATGGCAAGGAAAGCTAGAAAATTTTATTGCAGGAAAGGGAAAGAAGATAAGATTTATTTTTTTCGTTTCGTTTAGTCGTTTAGTCGCGTCCGACTCTTCGTGACCCCATGGACCAGAGCACGCCAGGACCTCCTATCTTCTACTGCCTCCCGGAGTTGTGTCAAATTCATGTTGGTTGCTTCGCAGACACTGTCCAGCCATCTCATCCTTGGTCGTCCCCTTCTCCTCTTGCCATCACACTTTCCCAACATCAGGGCCTTTTCCAGGGAGTCTTTTCTTCTCATTAGATGGCCAAAGTACTGGAGCCTCAGCTTCAGGATCTGTCCTTCCAGTGAGCACTCAGGGTTGATTTCCTTTAGAATTGATAGGTTTGTTCTCCTTGCAGTCCAGGGGATTCTCAAGAGTCTCCTCCAGCACCACAATTCAAAGGCATCAATTCGTCTGCGGTCTGCTTTCTTTATGGTCCAGCTCTCACTTCCATACATCACGACAGGAAAAACCATAGCTTTGACTATTCGGACTTTTGTTGGCAAGGTGATGTCTCTGCTTTTTAACATGCTGTCAAGATTTGTCATCGCTTTCCTCCCAAGAAGCAGGCGTCTTTTAATTTCGTGGCTGCTGTCTCCATCTGCAGTGATCATGGAGCCCAGGAAAATAAAATCTGTCACTGCCTCCATATCTTCCCCTTCTATTTCCCAGGAGGTGATGGGACCAGTGGCCATGATCTTAGTTTTTTTGATGTTGAGTTTCAGACCGTTTTTTGCACTCTCTTCTTTCACCCTCATTACAAGGTTCTTTAATTCCTCCTCATTTTCTGCCATCAGAGTGGTGTCATCTGCATATCGGAGGTTGTTGATATTTCTTCCGGCAATCTTAATTCCGGCTTGGGATTCCTCCAGTCCAGCCTTCCGCATGATGTATTCTGCATATAAGTTGAATAAGCTGGGAGACAATATACAGCCTTGTCGTACTCCTTTCCCAATTTTGAACCAATCAGTTGTTCCATATCCAGTTCTAACTGTTGCTTCCTGTCCCACATATAGGTTTCTCAGTAGATAGATAAGGTGGTCAGGCACGCCCATTTCTTTAAGAACTTGCCATAGTTTGTTGTGGTCCACACAGTCAAAGGCTTTTGCATAGTCAATGAAGCAGAAGTAGATGTTTTTCTGGAACTCTCTGGCTTTCTCCATAATCCAGCGCAAGTTAGCAATTTGGTCTCGAGTGCCTCTGCCTCTTCGGAATCCAGCTTGTACTTCTGGGAGTTCTCGGTCCACATACTGCTGAAGCCTACCTTGGAGGATTTTGAGCATAACCTTGCTAGCGTGTGAAATGAGTGCAATTGTACGGTAGTTGTAGCACTCTTTGGCACTGCCTTTCTTTGGGATTGGGATGTAGACTGATCTTTTCCAATCCTCTGGCCACTGTTGGGTTTTCCAAACTTGCTGGCATATTGAATGTAGCACCTTAACAGCATCATCTTTCAAGATTTTAAATAGTTCAACTGGAATGCCATCACCTCCACTGGCCTTGTTGTTAGCCAGGCTTTCTAAGGCCCACTTGACTTCACTCTCCAGGATGTCTGGCTCAAGGTCTGCAACTACATTGTCTGGGTTGTCCGGGATATCCACATCTTTCTGATATAATTCCTCTGTGTATTCTTGCCACCTCTTCTTGATGTCTTCTGCTTCTGTTAGGTCCCTCCCATTTTTGTCCTTTATCATGTCCATCTTTGCGCGAAATGTTCCTCTAATATCTCCAATTTTCCTGAACAGATCTCTGGTTTTTCCTTTTCTGTTATTTTCCTCTATTTCTTTGCATTGTTCATTTAGGAAGGCCCTCTTGTCTCTCCTTGCTATTCTTTGGAAGTCTGCATTCAATTTTCTGTAACTTTCCCTATCTCCCTTGCATTTTGCTTCCCTTCTTCTCTCTGCTATTTCTAAGGCCTCGTTGGACAGCCATTTTGCTTTCTTGCATTTCCTTTTCTTTGGGATGGTTTTTGTTGCTGCCTCCTGGACAATGTTATGAGCCTCTATCCAAAGTTCTTCAGGCACTCTGTCCACCAAATCTAGTTCCTTAAATCTGTTCTTTACTTCCACTGTGTACTCATAGGGGATTTGGTTTAGATTATACCTGAGTGGCCCAGTGGTTTTTCCTACTCTCTTCAGTCTAAGCTTGAATTTTGCTATGAGAAGCTGATGATCAGAGCCGCAGTCAGCTCCAGGTCTTGTTTTTGCTGACTGTATAGAGCTTCTCCATCTTTGGCTGCAGAGAATATAATCAATCTGATTTCGATATTGCCCATCTGGTGATTTCCATGTATAGAGTCGCCTCTTGTGTTGTTGGAAAAGAGTGTTTGTGATGACCAGCTTATTCTCTTGACAAAACTCTATTAGCCTTTGTCCTGCTTCGTTCTGAACTCCAAGGCCAAACTTCCCTGTTATACCCTTTATCTCTTGGCTCCCTACTTTAGCATTCCAGTCCCCTAGAATGAGAAGAACATCTTTCTTTGGTGTCAGTTCTAGAAGGTGTTGTAAATCTTCATAAAACTGTTCAATTTCAGTCTCCTCAGCAGTGGTGGTTGGTGCATAAACTTGGATTATTGTGATGTTGAAAGGTCTGCCTTGGATTCGTATTGACATCATTCTATCATTTTTGAGATTGTATCCCATTACAGCTTTTCCCACTCTTTTGTTGACTATGAAGGCTACTCCATTCCTTCTATGGGATTCTTGCCCACAATAGTAGATATGATAATCATCTGAGCTGAATTCGCCCATTCCTGTCCATTTTAGTTTACTGATGCCCAGGATGTCAATGTTTATTCTTGCCATCTCCTGTTTGACCACCTCCAGCTTCCAAACGTTCATAGATCTTACATTCCAGGTTCCTATGCAATATTTTTCTTTGCAGCATCGGACTTTCCTTTCACTTCCAGGCACATCCACAGCTGAGCGTCCTTTCGGCTTTGGCCCAACCACTTCATTAGCTCTGGAGCTACTTGTACTTGTCCTCCACTCTTCCTCACTAACATGTTGGACGCCTTCTGACCTGAGGGTCCCATCTTCCAGCGTCATATCTTTTAGCCTTTTGTTTCTGATCATGGGGCATTCTTGGCAAAGATACTGGAGTGGCATTGCCAGTCCCTACTCCAGGTGGATTGCGTTTAGTCGGAACTCTCCACTATGTCCTGTCCATCTTGGGTGTCCCTGCACGGCATAGCCCATAGCTTCTCTGAGTTACTCAAGCCCCTTCGCCATGACAAGGCAGCAATCCATGAAGGGGTATAAGATTTATAAATAGCATCAAATACAGACAGGGTCAAAAGGAAGGATTAGGGATACCACAGCTCCAAAAATATTATGAAGCTTTGCAAATAAACCAAATTATTAAACTTATACAAATTGACGAAACTTGTAAAAATTCAGATTGGGTTAAAATGGAAAGTGAAATGAAAATGGACATAGTAAACAAGTATATTTATACTACAAAAACAATTGGAAAAGGAGAACAAATACAGAACCCATTCATTTCTGAAACATTAAGGATATGGAGAAAACATAGTAAAACATTGCCCCCCCCCAGTATCCCCTTTATGTCCCCTTATGGATCACCCAGATTTTAAGTCTAAAGAAAAATATGCACAATTTAAGGAATGGAAGCAAATTGGAATATATAGAATTAATGACTTATTCGAGTCAGGGAAACCACTTACTATCAGGCAAATAGAAGAGAAAACAAAGCAAATAAAAAGCAATTGGCTACAAATAAAACAAGAAGTTTTGCTACTCACTTACAACAAAAAACTGGCCTTCTAAGAACATTAACTGAATTTGAACAATATTGTATACAAAAAGATAAAAATAAAAAGAGAGGATTAACCTCACTAATATATAAAAGCATTATTGAAAAAGAATATGGAAAAGGTGGAGGATCTAAAACAGTGTGGGAAACAAATTTAAATATATACCTGAAGAAATTTGGACAGGAATCTGGAAAAAATATCCATATAAATCTATTTCAGCAAGTGCAAAAGAAACGGTTCTAAAGGTAGTGCACCGTTGGCATCTATGCCCTACAAAACTACACAGAATTAATAAAGATATATCTGATAAATGTTGGAGGAACTGCGGACAAAAGGGAACTCTGGAACATATATGGATCTCTTGCCCCAAAATAGAAACTTTTTGGCTGGAGGTAATTAAATGGATAGAAACACTGACTAATCAAAAAATAGAAATTAATGAAACATTATTTTTATTTTCATTATTCACAGAGGGAAATGAGAATCTACAATATAAAGAATTAATTGCAAATCTCATAGGTACCGCAAGATCTGAAATAGCTAAAAATTGGAAAAAAAGCCCAAGATCTCTCACTGCAAGCATTCACAAGTAAAATATGGCATACATTGTTGATGGAAAAAATGACGAATAAAGTTAGAGTACATAGAGGGGAAATAAGCCATAGTAAATTCACGGAAAACTGGAAGCCATTATTAAAATATGCCGATAAAATAGAGACATGTGGTTTGAAAAGAGACTTAGATTGTTGGTCAATTTTTCTTTAAAAGGTGATGGGGAGAGGTATATATCTGACTTGGAGAAATGTGGGGAATAGTTTTGTATTTAATATTTGTAAAATGGTCGATTGTCTTTTCATTCTTTACAAATAAAAAAAACTTGAAAAAAATAAAAAAATAAAAAATAACAACAACAAACAAACAACAACAACAACAGTAATCATCATCATCATCATCATCATCATCCTCTGAGGAAGTCTTGTCTGGTGCTGCCATCGAAAGGGGAGGCTGGGTCACAATGAGTTAACATGATATGAAGGGTAAAAAGGGTTGGATAAATAAAAATATTTTAGTGATATTTGGGGAGATTTCATTGATTATGTATTAACAAGAGGAAAGGCTTGTGTATCTCCAAAAACATCTATGCAGTTTTGAAAAGGGGACAGTGTTTCACAACTGAAAATTGCTTTTACATATCTTTGAATGGGCCTGGTAGACTGATGCACTTTTGTGTAATTGTGTAGTTTGTTTTGTTTGTGTATGTATTGCTTTTTTATATTTTAATTTGTGTTTTCTTTGTATTAGCTATTTTCTTTATCTTGTCTTTCTGTTTCTTAAAATAAAAAAAGTGATGCACAAAAATAAAAAAAATACATGTATAAAACCACAAGAAATAAAGACACTGTGATGTTATTGAAGGAGAGTGGGATTTGTAGTCATTGAGTATGAGAGAAAATTGAGTATGTTAGGTTTCAAAGTGAAATGAGTTGAGGACATTGCAATGTGTTAAAGGCTGATAGGCTGTTTTTCCTAATGTACAGCTAGGCTGGTACAGAGTGAATCCTGATAAGCATGCAAGGTCGAGGAGGCCCAGTGCAAAGACCGAAGAAATTCCAGTCTAATTGCGAAGGAGATAACACACCTGCATCGCCATAGGAATTAGAGGTGGAGTGAGCAGTTACGCCTCCTTGAGTTAATTGGTTTAAAGCCATGAAGAAGGAGGTCTGTGGAGTATAGAAAAGATGGAGGAAAAGGGATGTTGAGAGCTCTCTCTTAGCTTATGTGAAGCTAAGGAGGATTGATGATGGATTGAGTTATGTAGCTGGATATTTACAGAATGTAGAATGTTAAGAAGGAGGAGGGGTGGGGTTAGCCCACCACAGCTTAGATCTTAGAGTTTCTTATTTTTAATAAGAAATACCTGCTTTATTTAACTACTGTAACCTTTGAACACATTAAGCAGTGTTTTTCAAAGGTCAAGCTTGTCTATGGCACAGATGCTATGCACTACTATGTGATATACTGTAGCCTCTCTGGGCAATCAATGAAATTAATTTTTTTGCAGTGGGTGCCAATGAGTTTTATTTTCTCCCAAACAAACATTTGCCGCCAGAGGGAGTTCTTACAGTTGTTATTGTGGGTCAGTGTGAAGCCCCACCCCTTCTACAATCTCTGTTGTTGTTGTTGTTTAGTCGTACCCATTGCAAATAGGTGAAGCAAGGAATCCCATGTCAGGGATGTTGGATACACACCTGCACTTCCTCCCGCACCCAGGAAGTCTGCCACCTTTCTTGTGCTATGCCAGGGCAAGCCTTGTTTGAAGTGGTGTGGCCAGGCTGCTATCCCACCTCCTGGATTGGGTGTCTAAAGTCCACCTTAACCTGTGCTGACTCAGAGGTGTGCTGTACTTCAGGAGGAGCACAGGAAGGAAAGGACTTGGAAGGTAGACTCACAGGAAGCTCCTGGCCACCCCCCATGGGTTGGGATAACAGATCCATGGCAATAGCCTTGGCAATACCTTTCCCAAAATTTCCCCTCCTGGCTTGTCGCTTCATCCTTCCTTTCTCAAGTTGCCTGTTCTTGGGGAACTGGGAACATCTCCCACTATCTGGTGCTGGGATCCTGATGGCAGATCTCCTCCCATCCTTCCATTCTTCTGTTTGGGGTGGCAGCTCCTTCTGTGCACTTAAGGCTTCCCAGTCCTGGCTGTCCTCATAGGTCTCCACCCCTCTCCACTCACCTCCTGTCCCTCCTTAAATTTCCGAAGCCTCCAGGCTTAGCCCGGATGCCTCTAACACCTCACCCTAATCTACAGGTTTGCTACATGTGGGAACGTGAGCATACATTTCAATATCTATATCCCATCTGAAATCCATTTTCAACATGTTGGTCCTCCATTTCTCTTAACATCTTACAAATTTTACTTATAATAATCAACTTGTTCTTCCTTTAATACTACCATCTTTTCAAATTTTGTGAGATCCCGATATTTCCCTTTTTTAAACCCACTCTTTATTTCATTGTTCAAAAAGAATAATATCAAGCCATTATGTATTTATGAAGGCTTTGACAACCACGATCTAATGTTCGTTGTGGGTTTTCCGGGCTCTTTGGCTGTATTCTGAAGGTTGTTCTTCCTAACATTTTGCCAGTCTCTGTGGCCAGCATCTTCAGAGGACAGGAGTAGCACTCTGTGCTCTGGTGCAGTTTGTTTGGGAGTTGAGTATTTATAACTGTTGGATCAACTTTGTCATTTTCAGGAGATGGGTGATTATGGTGATCTGTGTGTTTTTGTTATGGGAGTATTGTTGTGATGAGGAGGAGAGATTATCTGTCACTGTGATTGGTGGGTGTCGTTAGCTGGTCTTTTGTGCGTAGTGATCACCAGTCCTTGTGGTTGGGGAGAGTTTGTTGACCTGTTGCAGGCTGTATTTTTCAGTGCTTGGATCCAAGCTTTGTTGAATTTTAAACTTTCTCCTTCTTCTTCTTTTTTTTTTAAGATCTATCTGCTGGTGTTTGTGGATTTCAATGGCTTCCCTGTGCAGTCTAACATAATGATTACTGGTGTTGTCCAGTATTTCAGTATTTTGAAATAGAATTTCATGTCCAGCTTGTTTTAGGGCATGTTCAGCTACTGCCGATTTTTCAGGTTGTTTTAGTCTGCAGTGTCTCTCATGTTCTTTGATTCTGGTGTGGATGCTTCATTTTGTGGTTCCAATACATACCTGTCCACAACTGCAAGATATCAAGTATACTCCTGCAGTGGTGAGGGGGTCCCTTCTGACCATGACAATTGTTGTATTTTTGTGGTGGGTCTGAGTACTGTTTGTAGGTTGTGTTTTTTCAAAAGTTTCCCCATACAGTCCGTGACCCCTTTGATGTATGGCAGAAATACTTTATTTGTGATTGGCTGTTTTTCCTCTTCAGTTTGGTGTTGTTTTCTTGGTTTGATGACTCTTTTGATTTCATTCTTGGAATAGCCATTCACCTGTAGGGCCCAATTCAGATGGTTGAGTTCAGTGCTGAGAAACTGAGCTTCACAGTTCCAATTTGCACGGTCTACCAGTGTTTTGATTATGCCTCTTTTTTGTCGTGACTGGTGGTTGGAGTTTTTGTGTAGGTACCGGTCTGTGTGGGTGGGTTTTCTGTAGACCTTGTGTCCCAATAGGAGGTCAGTTTTGCGTATGACCATGACATCTAAGAACAGGAGTTGGCCCTCTATTTCTTTTTCCATGGTGAATTGTATATTTGGGTGGATACTGTTAAGATAGTTTAGAAATTCTTCCAATTTTTCTTCACTGTGGTTCCAAACTGCGAAGGTGTCATCCCCGTATCAGAACCAGACTGTGGGTGTGAAGGGTGCCGAAGCCAGGGCCTGTTTTTCAAAATATTCCATATAGAAGTTTGCTATAACCGGGCTGAGGGAGCTCCCCCTGGCCACTCCATCTGTTCATAGAACTCGTTATCCCACTGAAAGTAGCTGGTTGTTAGGTAGTGTTGGAAAAGGGCCTTGATGTCTTCTGGAAAGATCTGCTGGAAGTGTGTCAGAGTGTCCTTTATCGGTACCTTGGTGAACAGGGATACTGCATCAAAGCTGATCAGTCTGTCCTCAGGGTTGAGTTTTAGGGTGCTGATCTTGCTTATGAAATGTCCTGAGTCTTCGATATAGGATGAGGTTTGTCCAATGTGGGTCTGTAGGAAGGTGAGTGGGAATGAGTCCTTTTGGATTTTGGGTGTAATAAGATGTATTTTTGAAACTATAGTGTGTTTCTTAGATGGGTTATGTAGTCATGTAACTGTCTTCAAGGAATCCATTTTGAATCAATGTCTGTGTCTGTGAAAGAAGTTTCAAGATGCTGTTTTCGTCTTTTAGCTCTTAGTTCTTTTCTGGTTGCTAAGAGGCCGAAGAGAAGGTCTTTTGGAGCCATAACATTCCACCAGTAACATAAATAACACCTGCAGATTCTCATGTGAATCTAAGGCGGGACAAGACACTTTTTACTTGTTCCTGATTGGTTTTCCTCAGGAAGAAGGAGAAGGGGGGTAATGGAGTCGTGAGTTGTAAAATGGAGAGTTTCTGAGACAGAGAGAGGCCCTTTTTCCTAACATGGATTTGAGTGGTTTTTCCTTAACATGGATGGAGAATTGATGGACTATAATGGACTTGGCAATTCCTGATGGACTATGGAATTCCTGAATGCGTAAGATGTAGTTTACTTAAGTGAAGGAAGGCCTAGCCTTTCATATAGATTAGTGTTCATTTCATTATTTTAATTTTCTAGCTGAAGTTTGTTGAGTGTTCTAATGTCCAGGTGGACTCGGTGGCCAGAGGCGCCTTCCTTCAGCTGAGGAAATTATACCAGCTACGGCCCTACCTGGACGAGCGGAATCTCATGACAGTTACACACGCACTGGTAACATCTCGCATAGATTACTGCAATGTGCTCTATGTGGGGCTGCTTTTGAAGACGGTCCGGCGACTGCAGCTGGTCCAAAATTGAGCTGCGTGGCTGGTGAGTGGTGGGGCCACTAGGGAACATATCAAGCCAATTCTGTTTAAGTTACATTGGCTACCAGTTGCTGCCCGGGTCTTATTCAAAGTGCTTGTTTTGACATATAAAGCCCTAAACGGCTTGGGCCCTGGATACCTGAAGGACCGCCTCCTTCAATATGAACCTACCCGGCAGTTAAGATCTAGCCAGGGGGCCCTTTTGAAAGAGTCGTCCCTCAAGGAGATAAGAGGGAGGGCTTGTAGAGAAAGGGACTTTTCAGCAGCTGCCCCCAGACTATGGAATGCCCTCCTGACTGAGATTCATCTGGAGCCGACGCTGATGACACTTCAGTGCCAGGTCAAAACCTTCCTGTTCCAGAAGGCTTTTAATTGAAATAATATCAGCTGTGGGTCTGATGGCAATTTTTAGAGTATATATTTTTAATTGCATTTTAATTATTTTGCCCTTTTATTTTGCCTTTTTATTGTATTTTAAATGTTGTAAACCACCCAGAGACCTTCGGGTAGTGTGGGCGGCATATTAATTAATTAATTAAATATTTAAATAATTTGTCTTTGCTAAGGAAAATAAGTTGAGAAAGAGATCAACTGGTGGCAGCGTGTCAAGAGGTTTTTGGTTTGCCTTTGTGAGCTCTATGTATGGGGAGACAAGCAGGGGGCACGAGGGTGAATGTCACAATTGGTGCCAGCGGCAGGATAGGAAACCATCAGAGTTTAAAAGTGAATTTTTTTGAGTTGTGCGTACCTTTTAGTTAGAGGACTGTGGTGAAGAAGTGGGTGACCTGCTAGAGCTTTTGTGGAAAATCTTAGTGGCAGGGCTTCTGATCCCAGATCTGAAGGGAACTAGAGATAGGGAACAACTCTGAAGGAAAAATTCCTTTTATTTTATTCATCCCCCAGTAATTTGAGAGACCTTGTGACTAGTTTAAAATCCAAGGCTCTGAGAGTTAAGGGAGGACTTGTGGATAAAAGTTGAAGCTGGAGGTCAGAGCAGACCTGAGAGGAGTGAAAAATCAAAGCAAAGGTTTGAGATGTAAAATTATTTCAGTGACTAGAATTAAAAGTAGAAAGAGAAGTTCTTTTTAAAATCAGTACAAACACTCAAGACTAATTTTCTCAGAAGTAAACATGCCCCCCAATGTAGCCAAAAGGGAAGTTGTGAGGCAGAGAGTTTACCTCAAGAAATGGAGGGAAAAGGAGACCCTTTAACTCCAATGGAATATGAGGAGATTGCTGGGGGTGTCTCAGAGAGATAAAAGGATTTAAGCCCCCAAGATCTTGAGAAACAGAAATTACAACAAGAATTTAAATTGAAGGAATTAGAGATTAAGGATAGAGAAAAAGCTAAGGAGGTAGAGATTGAAGCCAGAGCTGAGGAGAAAGCTCAGGAACTAGAGATGAAAGAGAAAGCTGAGCAAGAAAAAGTCTTAGGTCTTAGACACAGCATTTTTATTGGCCTGGGATGCTGGGAGCAAGAGAAAGAAGGAGGGAGGCTTTATGCCTTTTGCCTGCCCTAAGGAAAAGTTTTGCTTTTAGAAATTAGTTATTTTGACTTAGATGAAAGTTGTTATTCATTTAACTGCAATATTCTATGGAAATGTTCTGCTTGGGGAGAAAATGGACTGCTTTGTAGACAATTCACTCAGGATGGGAGAAAAAAAATGCACAGCCCATGAAGCAATTGGTTGTTCCTAAAGAATTTAGGGAAAAGGTTTTAGAGATGGCCCATAATTCAGCCGTTAGTGGCCACCAAGTGTTCAAAAAGACTTTAAAGAGAATTACACAGCATTTTTATTGGCCTGACATGTCAAGGAATATCAAGGACTATGTTGCATCCTGTGATTCTTGCCAAAGGGTTGGACACCAAACAGATCAAACTAAAGCAGGAGTCTAGCCAACACCAGTGATAGGAGAAGTGTTCAAGTGCCTGCAAATGGACATTTTGGGGCCTTTCACACCTTCTAAATCACAGAAGCATTTTATAATAACCTTTGTATGTCAAGCAAGCCGTTGGGTGGAGGCATTTTCAATTTCCTCTATCTCCATTAATAGTGTCACCAAAATTTTTGTGGAAGTTTGTGCAGGCATTGGTATTCTGTCTATGTTAATTTGTGACAGAGCTGGCACTTTCAGAAATGAGCTAATGAGAAAAGTCTGTGAAATAAGCAAGACAAAACTATCTTTCTCTGTTCCCTATCATCTTCAAAGTCACGGGTTAGTGGAGAGGACCCAGCAAACTTTGCTAAAGATTATTAAAACTCTTATTCAGGACTTTGGAAGAAGCTGGGTGAAGTACTCCCTTTTGCATTGCTAGCTTACCGGAGCGTGCCTAATGAAGCTTTGGGTGGGCTTAGTCCCAGTGAAGTGGTCTATGGGACAAATCTACGTGGGCCTTTAGAATTACAGAGAGCTGGCTGGGAAGGCACCATCCAATCTAGCTCAGTATCTATTGCTGATTTTGTTTATACAAATTGCAGGACAAGTTGCAAGCTGTTCAAGAACTATCTAAAGGAAACCTACAGAAATTTCAAGCTAGACAGAACTATTTTCATGATCATAAGGCCAGGCATAGAGAGTTTGCAGTGGGGGACCAAGTGCTTGTTCTGAACCTACTCAGACCAAATAAACTGGAAGTTGCCTGGGAAGGCCCAGGGAAAATTATTCAACATATTGGGGCTGTAAATTAACAATACAGCAAAAGCAAAGGAATAAAATAAAAATTAAAAATAACGAATGAAAGCAAAAGGAGGAAAATAGGAAAAGAAAAAGCCCACTCTGCAGGGGAGAGCAAAAAACACTTCCTACTACTGGGTTGTAATTTTGGATATAAGAAAAATACTTTTTCAAATTGGGTTTAGGATGGTATTTAACACCGGCAAAATTGAATGAAATTAACGCTAGTTATCTGAATGTCTGTTGGAAATGTGAGAATGAAATTGGTATATACAGTGGTGCCTCGCTTAACGAGTGCACTGTATAGCGATGTTTCCGTATAGCGATCCCTTTTTTGGGATCGCTATACGGAAACATCCCCTATCGTTGCAATGGGGAAAACCCGCATTGTGAAGATCGGCGGTTCCAAAATGGCCGCCGGAAGCCCGGAAATGGCTGCCGGCAGCCGTTTTCGCGCCCTGCCCTCGCTTAGCGAAGGCGCGAAAATGGCTGCCGGCACCTGGAATCCTCGCTGAACGGGTAAGTAACAAAGGTATTGGAACGCATTAAACGAAGTTTAATGCGTTCCAATACATTTCCCCTACCTGTTTAGCGACGATTTCGCATAGCGAGGGTTAATCCGGAACGCATTAACCTCGCTATGCGGGGCACCACTGTACTTTCATATGTGGTGGGAATGTGAAAAAGTACAAAGATTTTGGAAACTAATTTTTAAAGTACTAAATGACATATGTGAAAAAGATATAGAATTTAATCCTGAGATAGCTTTATTATCAATATTTGAGTATGTGGAATATGATAAGATGACTAAATAACTGATTACCAATTTATTAACAGCAGCTAGATTAATAATAGCTAGGCATTGGAAATCAAAGTCTGCATTTTGAATGGATGAATGGTACAATAAAATATGGAATATAGCTATAAATGATAAGCTAACTTATAACTTAAAGGTTAAGAAAGGGGAGATGAAAAAGAATAACTTTTATAACATATGGGGCAGATTTTTGGAATATGTGTTAACAAGAGGAAAAGGGAAAGCTCCAAATCAAGAATCAATGCTGTTCTGGAGAAGAGGACAATAAAAGAAGAAGAATATAGATGGAAGAAGAAGATTACTGCAAGAGGTCCTGACTATGGTGGTGGGGAACACAGTTAATTTGTATTTTGGTTTATGTATTTTATGTTTATGTTGTAGTTAAAATAAAAGAAGAAAAACCTCCAGAACACATCGAAACAGCCCGAAAAACCTACAACCACCTCCTTTTTACTCTTCAGTATTTTTTTCCCAAATTCTCTTTTAAATATCTTGGAAATTTCTCTAATCCTACTACTGAATATTATGGAGAGACTGAAGAAATAAATATTTTCCCAAACTTATTTCAAATTTCCAAAGGAAGCAGGTTTCTATCTTTTTATAACAGTTGTAGTTTGATTTAAAAGAATATTGTCAAAGGACACATCTCGAAATTCTAACTTCACATGTATTAATTTGTCAGATTGAGATATAATATCCACCATACGTCTCATGTGATTAGCTATATAATAGCTATATAATATAACCTTATACGAGTATCAGGAAGACATCATCCTTCTCAGCCACACTAGACACTGTTCCAAGTCCTTTTATTCAGAGCACATTATCATAGTCTTTCAAGACTGAAGGATGCCTAAATCATCCTTCTAAGTTTTGTGATTGATACTATCTCTTTTTTTAATTCTGACTTTTTAAATCAGCATTACAAAATGTATTAATCATATTGTGCCATTCTTTCAACTCTTTTTCTGTTATCTTAATCAGTAACATTATAAACAAATACTTAATAATTAAACAAATAATTAAAGATAAACTAAATTATTATAGAAAAATTGGGTTATCATGGTTTTATAGACTAGCAGGCATTATCTAAAATTAAATGCCTCCTTCATGGATTGCTGCCTTGTCGTGGTGAAGGGGCTTGAGTAACTCAGAGAAGCTATGGGCTATGCGGTGCAGGGACACCCAAGACGGACAGGACATAGTGAAGAGTTCTGACTAAACACAATCCACCTGGAGTAGAAAATAGCAATGCCACTCCAGTATCTTTGCCAAGAACGCCCCATGATCAGAAACAAAAGTCTAAAAAATTAAATGCCTGCTATTCTATAAAACCATGATAACCCAATTTTTCTATAATTAGTTTATCTTTAATTTCTTCTTTTAATTTTTGGGCATTTTCCTTTTTTTAAATCTGCAACTTTTTGATGATATTTGGACCTAAATATTTAATCTCAAATGCAGTCGTAATCCTCTCCTCCTCTTTATCACAATTGAACATCATGTCTGATTCTGTCCCTTTAAATAAATATATAAATAATAAATGAGGGGAGCTAAAACCTATTTCTAGCTTAGCTGCCAAACCATGTTTCTGATAATCCAGCTCTGAAAGTAGAAATAATTAGAGTTTGAGGGCAGAGTCGCTGTACTTAACTGAACATATGGAGATAGAGTGGGACAGAGAATAGTGCTGTGCCCCTCATCTACATAGTCTTCTGAGTGTAAAAGTGAGACAATATTGGATGTTAGTGGGCTAGAACATTCGCAAAGAACATGGCTGTCACAATAAATCCTGATCAGCATCAGTGTGAAATTTAACAATCCTGCATAAATATATGTAGGCCCAAGTCCATACATTCGATAGTTGTACTTTAAAATGAGTCATTATGCCACTGCTAAAATGTATGTATTATTTATTTCATTTTGTTTCTTTTTTTAAAAAAAAAGAAATGTATTTCAATTAGCCTTTTGTGGACCACAAAAGCATATAGCTAAATATTTTATGTTCCATTCTGGCTTAATCACTAAAGCAGAGTGTATAATTTCAGTGAATAATTTATTTGGAGAATATTATTGCCCTCCATATTATGAATTTCCTGGAAGCAATTGTGAAGTTTCAGAAGTTCCTTTATTTGAAATTATGTTCCAATTGATTCTTGATCTGTGGACTTTTAACACTTCTGTGATCTAATTTTTCCGTGGCAACATACAGCCACAATTAGGGAAAGGATTTTACCTGCATATCCAGGCTTTATTCCATAAAGTCAAATGATATGTGCCATCCAACCTCTGAATTTCAAGGATAGTGTACAGTTTGAAAACCAAAGCCCAGGAATGACACACACAAAGAGAATACCTCCAGAGTATTTTATAATACTCTGCCAAACCAAGACCAGAAACAGATTGTGGTACTGATCATGAACTGTTAATATCCAACATTAGAGTAAATATGGGGGGAAAACACTCAAAGAATTATAGTGCCCAAATACAATTTAAATAACTGAATTTTATTTAGGAAAAATCAGGAAAATGCTGCATAGTTGTAGAAACAATCCAAATGCAAGAACAGATTGATTAAAGGTATCACCTGCTCTTGCATTTGAATTTGATTATTATGGTCAAAGACCAACAGCAAATGTACACAACAGTACAGTACACAACAAAACAGAACATGCAATGTATCTTATGCCACCCCTGCATCCAAATAATATGTAACATTTTTGTCAAGTATCAAAGCAGAGAAAGTTTAGATAACATCTTTGATTAATGTAAACTCCACATAAAGAACAGATTTGCATTAGAGTATCCCATTACACTGTCTCCTGAACATCCAGAGAGGTATTGTGTGGACCAATACCTATTCTATAGGGAGGCCCCACAAACAGCTACGTAATTGTCCCTGTTAAATACTGAGAAAAGATTCTGGAAAAAGCACAAAAAGATGTATTTGGAGCACACATGGCATCTCTCACACTAAGCAAAGGGTCACACATAATTTTTATTGGCCAAGGTTGGGGCAGCAAATTAAGAAATATTGCCAAACCTGCCAGTATTATTGGCAATATTGTCATTTCTAATATTTGTCATTTCCAAGGTAATGGAAATGACAAAACTTAGCTAAACTATTCCCATTGCCTGTTATCTCAACCCCTTTCCAATGTTTAGTCTGAACCTGATGAGACCCCTACCCAGGGCGACTAGACAAGGAAATAAGTACCGTATTTTTCGCTCCATAAGACACACCTTTCCATAAGACGCACCAATTTTTTAGGAGAAAACAGGAAAATATAATCTGTTTTCTTTGCTCCATAAGACGCACAGACTTTCCACCCCCCTGTTTTGTGGGGGAAAAGTGCGTCTTATCGTGCGAAAAATACGGTATATTTTATCCATTATTGATTTTGCCACCAGATACTGAGAAGTGGTCCCCTAAGAAACATAGAGACAAAAACTGTGGTGGATGTGTTAATTAGTTATATGTGCCGAATGGGTTTTGTGTCAGAAATAGTAACAGATTTAGGAATTGGAGGGGTGGAGTCAGAGGAGAGGAGACAGACAGAGGGAGGCAGTAAGAGAGGAGAATTAGAGAGAGTTAAAAAGGAGAGAGAATTGGAAAAAAGTTGGAGAGTTAGAATGAGAAGGAGATAAGGAGATAAAAGAAATAGTAAAGTTAAATAGATAGTCAGAGAATATTAGATGTGAATAAGTAAATACAACACCTGAATAAGCATGTAATCAAATATAAGAAGTTTAATTAGTGATCCTGAACAACAATAAAAGAACATCTGTGATTTTAAAACCAAAAGATAAATAAACAAGTTATATTGGCAGCACGTGTCTGATGCATATATGGTGTAGTGTGGATGAGAGATCCACTGGTGGTAATGGAAGAAAGAGTAAACGTATCCAGAGAGTGAACCATTCTATGACTATCTAACTTTACTATTCCTCGTCTAGCCCTCTCCTTATGTATGCGGATGATGCCCTTCTCCTCTCTATCACTAAATTGGGCCTCCGCAAGCTCCTCCTCTCCTTTCAACAATACTGCTCTAGCAACGATCTAATCATAAATTCAGAGAAAACCAAAATACTGTTTTTTGGCAAATCCTGGGCTCCGTCTTCCTGGAGAATTGGTAACTCCACATACCAACAGGTCCAGACCTTCAGATATTTGGGGATTCTTTTCCACTTTCGGCATTCATGGAGCCCACACCGCACCTCTGCAATCGCTTCCTCCTCTCTTTCCCTCAGTGCAATCTCCCGTTTTCACTTCCATCCTGGTAATCAGTATGTACCTGCTGCCACCAAAATTCTATACTCCAAGACAATTTCCCAGTTACTTTATGGAGTCCCAATTTGGATCGAGGCAGCAAACTCTGAAATCGATAAGGTGGCTGCCTCCTTTCTTAGGAAAATCCTCGGGATCCCTAATCTTATTAGACTTTCCACCATTACTCTAGAACTGGGTATCCACTTACCCTCTACCCTAGCCTGGACCACTACCTTCAAGTTCTGGCTCAGAATTCACCTCCTAACTCCCTCTGACTCGATCCTACAAGATTTATTAAAGGACCCCTACACTTCTACGTGGTTTCACTTCATAGAAGCCAAACTATTGTCATTATCTCTCTCTGTCGAAACTCTAGCCAACATGAACCTCAACTCAGCATATCAAATCATTAGATCCAGTCTCTATGACCTTGAATATGCAACTCTATTCTCCCAATTGAACCCCACCTGCTCCCCTCTTGCTTTTGGCCTATCCCCCTCCCTTGGCCGCCCCTCCAATTATTTTAACCAATTGTCCAACCCTCAAAAAAGATGAGCTTTTATGCTCGCTAGGCTGAATATCTTTCCATCAGCAGCCCACTTTGGGAGATTCACTCGAATCCCCCGCCCCAACAGATTGTGTCATTCTTGTGCATCCGAACCCGACTCCCTGGACCACATCTTACTCCGGTGCCCATCCCACAACATCCCCCATAAGCGGCTACTAGGCCCACTCCTCTGTTCCCTCTCCCCTTTCTTCCTCGACCTTACCCCCATACTCCTGAGCGATTTCTCACCTTTTATCACCAGTCAAGTTGCTGACTTTCTCCTAACTGTTATGAAGACCTCCCCTCCCCCTCCCCCTACCCTAAACCCTCTATAAATCTCTTTGAACCTAGCCTACTACAATCCCAACCTCACCCTTCCCCCCACCTGGTATTGGAATGTAACTATCCTGTGTACTCCCTGTACCCTGTAATGCCAATAAAGGTTTCTGTATGTATGTACTTTACTATTCCTTTTATCTCATTCTCATTCTCTCTAACTCTCCAACTTTTTTCCAATTCTCTCTCCTTCTTAACTCTCTCTAATTCTCCTCTCTAACTGCCTCCCTCTGTCTGTCTCCTCTGACTCTGCCCCTCCTGTCTTCTCATAGGCTCCTGTTCTTGAGCTTCAGTTATGATAGACAGGGCATTCTACCCCACCTATTGATTGTTTGGATGCTGTAAAGACTGAAGCCCTACATTTGGGGAAGGAAATTCATCCTTTGCATCAACCATTTCCCTTTGTTGTGGCTACAGACTATGAATTCCAATGACAATAAGCTTCCAAAAGGACTCAGAATATGCTTGCTGATGCCTGTTCTCGAATGCCAAATGACTAATGGGTGGATAAAAGAGTGTAATGTTCTATTCAATGTTCTGTTTGTGCACTAGTTATGAAATGCAATTAAAACACAATATCTCATTGAATGTTGATAAACAAAGAGGTGTATAGAGATGGGAAATAATAATGGTGAATAGCATTATTAATGTAGAGGTAATGGAATTTGTATTAATGTGAGTAGTGCAAATGTTTATAATTGCATTGATTGTTTTGAATGTTTAAAGTAATAAGTTTGGTCTAGTAAACATAGTAAGAGAGAGAAAACTAGTATAAGGTATGTATAAGTATATGGTAAATATAATGTTTTATACAGTGGGGTCTTGACTTACGAACTTAATCCGTATTGGAAGGTGGTTCTTATGTCGAAAAGTTCTTAGGTCGAATCTGCATTTCCCATAGGAATGCATTGAAAACCGTTTAATCTGTATCTGCTCTTTTCTGTCCATAGAAACTAATGGGAAGCTGCTATTCCGCCTTCGGCCACTAGAGGGGGATATTTTTTCTTTTTCTTCCCTTAGGTTCAGGAAACGAGGAGGAAGGCAGGGAACAGTTTGCAAAGCACTTTAGAAATCTTTTTTTCAATGAAGCCAATTTTAAATCATGTTTTAAAGCATGTTGTGCTGATTTTTTCAGTACAAAGACACACAGGCAGGCTTTTTAGGTGCTGAGCATCCTCCCCAAGCCTCTTCAGAGCCAGCCGATCAGCTGATAGGCAGGGAGAGAAGGGTGCAGGAGCGGGGGGGGGAAAGCACAAAATGGCTGCCAGACTCCCTTCTGGGTGTCGGCTTTTAGCTGTTTCCTGCTCTTTTTCCTGTTGTTTGGGGGCTACCAAGGCCTGTTAAGTGACTTTCTTTTATTTATTTTTAAGTTTCTGACCCTTTTTTGCCCTCCAAAAGCCTCTAAGGGGAGGGAGGGGGCACTTTTTTCCCTGTTCGTAACTCAAGGGAAGTTCGTATGTTGAGTCCTTATTTCCCCTATAGGGCGGGTTCATAAGTTGAATTGTTTGCAAGTAGGGTTGTTCGTAAGTCGAGACTCCACTGTATGTTGAAATATGCTATATGATTTAGGACATAAATGGTAAGCACATTATTATGATTGTGTTTTGTATGTAATCTTCCCTGTATGTACCATTGTTCATAAGGGTAAACTGTAAGGTTTCCCCCATGAAACAAACTTTTTCTTAGGGGGGAGGAATGTGGCATGAATTTCAGTGAGCCTAATTAAAGAGAAATATTTTGAGCCTGAGGGAGCTGGTAGCTGAAGAAAGATGTGGCTATATATATTAAGAAAGAATTAGAACTAAAACTGATTTTCGCCTCAGACAATGGAAGGATATTAATAGTGGAAATTCAAAGAGAATCAAAGAAATTGCTAATTGTTAATATCTAAGCACCAAATGGAAGTCAATAATTTTTTTCAACGGCTGCAACTAATAATAATAATAATAATAATAATAATAATAATAATAATAATAATAATAATAATAATAATAATAATAATAATAATAATAATAATAATAATAATAATAATAATAATAATAATATAATTTATTGTCATTGTAAGTATATACACAGTATATCATACAACGAAATTCACAGACACCCAGAGACCAGACACAGGCACACACATAACATTCCCCAAACACTCCCCACCCACTAGAAATCCCCCACTAAAAATACAAACATCTACACCTCAGGCCAAGTAACACAGTCCAACTAATTATTCACTACTGGTGGTCTTTAAGCTCATTATTAATTGCAATTATAGCTCTAGGATAAAAACTATTTAGAAAACGTGTGGTCCGAGTCTTAATTGTTCTATATCTTCTGCCAGATGGTAACAGTTCAAAAAAGTTATAAGCAGGATGGGAAGAGTCTCTCAGGATGCTATGTGATTTCCTTAGACAGCGGGATGTGAAGATGTCATCCAGGGTTGGTAGCTGGAGCCCGATGATATTCTGGGCAATTTTAATGGTTCTCTGTAGAGCTTTTTTGTCCGCTACAGAGCTACTCCCAAACCATGCCAGAATGCCATAAGTTAAGACACTCTCAATGGTGCTACGGTAGTAGGACAGAAGTAAACTAGAATTGATAAATAAAGATTATGATTATTACTGTGTGATAGGAGATTTTAATGTTGTCTTTGATAAAGAACTAGACACAAAATCAGATAAAGTAACCAAAAAAAGAGAGGTGCAATTTCAAGAAACTTTTTACAACTGGCAGAAGAAGTGAATATCGTAGATGCTTGGAGAACATGTAATCCAATGACAAGAGACTATACCTTCTATTCTAATAGACACACATCATGGTCAAGAATTTCTGCCTGCTGGATTTCAACAAGCTTAATGAAAGAATTGGAACAAATAGACATTTTACCTAATATATTCACAGACTACAATCCAATCTGATTACAAGTTCACAGACCGTAGGAAAGGCTAAGGCAGGGAAAAGACTCTGAAGAGAAGTCTGGGTTTAAAAGTTTACCTCATGCTTAGAAAGGAAGGGCCTAGGGGCTAGCTTCAGATCCCAAAGCTCTGAGAAAAGGGAGCACTGAAGGGACCTAAGTGGAAGCCAGGGTCAAGAGAAATAGCTGGGGTGAATGAATATAACTGAGGCTTACAGAAGAAAATTATTTCTAAAACAGCTGGGTGTCTGGAGTCTAAAAGTATCAGGGTCTCAGACACAGGAAGAGCTAGGCTAGGTGCCTGAAAATATAAAGTAGCCATTCGAAGCTGCTAGTGGAGAGCTACTGTGTCTCAATTTCTCTATGTCAGAAAGAAAAAAGTATTTTAAACCGAGGCTTGCCTAGCTGTCTCTGAAAAAAACCCAACAAACTTGTCTAAAGAAACATACAAAAATGCCTTCTAAGAGAGGGAAAAAGTTTGCTATGGAGGGAGCTGCTGATGAGCAAAGTTTACCTCATGAGGAAGAGAGCTCTCTTGAAATGATAGAGCAAGGGGAGGCTCAGGAGGAGGAAACCTCAAGGGGAGAAACTGGGTTAAACTCACAAGAATTTGAAAGATGGAGGTTATGGCAGGAATTTAAATTACCATATTTTCCGTATATAAGACTATACTTTTGTCTAAAAATTTTAGACTAAAAATTGAGGGTTGTCTTATACACGGAGGTAAGCTGAGGAGAGTACAAAAACAAGTGGAGAGGAAAGCAGGGATCAAATTGTTCCTGCAGGGCTTTGATCCCCGCTTTCCCCTCCACTTGCTAATCCTTAGCAAAAGGAAAGCAGGGATCGAAGCACTGTAGGATTGCTTTGATTCCTGCTTTCCCTTCTGCTTGCAAAGTCCCATGGGGCTTAACAAAAGGAGGGGGGAAGAATCAAAGCAATCCCATGGCTGTATAAGGGGGAAATGGGACAAAACGACCATGCAGTTGCAGGACTGGTTGTTGTGGGTTTTTCAGGCTCTTTGGCCATGTTCAGAAGGTTGTTCTTCCTAATGTTTCGCCAGTCTCTGTGGCCAGCATCTTCAGAGGACAGCACTCACCAGAGCACAGAGTGCTGTCCTCTGAAGATGCCAGCCACACAGACTGGCAAAATGTTAGGAAGAAAAACCTTCAGAATATGGCCAAAGAGCCTGAAAAACCCACAACAACCATTAGATCCCGGCTGTGAAAGCCTTCACGAACACAGTTGCAGGATTGCTTTGATCCGTTTCCCCCTCCTTTTGCTAAGCCCCGTGGGGCTTAGCACGAAGGGAGAAGGGATCAAAGCAATCCTGCAGTGCTTTGATCCCTATCCCCTACACTTGTTAAGCCCCACTTAGATTTCTTAATTTTGGGTTAGAAAAGTGGGGGGCGTTTTAGACATAGGGACATCTTATACACAGAAAAATACGATAAAAGAGTTAGAGTTCGAAACAGAAAGGGAAAAAGTCAGAGCTGAGGAAAGACAATTACAGCTCAAAGCTGAGGTTGAAGCCAGACAATTAGAGTTTGAAAGAGACAAAGAAAGAGCTGAAGCAGAAAAGAGACAAATGGAAAAGAGAGCAAAAGAAATGGAATACCAATTAGAAGTGAAAAAATAGACTTGGCATCTCTAAACTGTAACAACAGTAATAATTCAGCAGCTGAGGAAATCGCAAAAGTGGAGCTTAAGAAATTCCCTCAATTTAGAAAGGGTGATTGCCCTGAAGCATTCTTAATCATGTTTGAGAGAGCATGCTGGGATTATAATGTGAGGGAATCAGAGAAAATAGTTATTTTAAGAACGAAAATAAGTGGGGAACTTGCTGATATCTATTCTCAAATGCCCCAAGGTCAAGCAAGAGAATATGAGGCTTTTAGAAAACTGGTTTTCATGAGATTTGGAATTAATGCTGAGCACCTCAGAAGAAAGTTTAGAGCAGTGGTTCTTAACGTGGGCGATAATGCCCCCCAGGGGGCGATTTCATTTTTCAGGGGGGCATTAGAACGAAAAGGGGCAGCGTGGGGGCACTGGAGCAGAAGGGGGCGGTAGGGGGCGCTGGAGCAAGTCAAACCTGTGAAGATGGCTGCAGCCTTTTTACAATGCGCATGAATATATATTTTCCTCCAATCTTAATTTAGTTTCAGAGTTTTCATCTTGAAATTTTTAGTTTCTGCATTGCGGTTTGTTCTTATGCCTTTTTTATATTTCTTTTTGCGTCTTAAAATTCGCTTGCAACTAAATCATTAAATGTTACTTTTGGGGGGCATTTCATTTTCTTGGAATTGAATTTTGTTTTCAGGGGTCATTGGATTTAAGTGTCTTAAATAAATAAATAAATAAATAAATAAATAAATAAATAAATAAATAAATAAATAAATAAATAAATAAATAAATAAATAAGATATCATCACCGTGGGGAGGGGGGTGATGATAACTTCCTCAATGGCTCAAGGGGGCGTTTCTTTCAAAAAGGTTAAGAACCACTGGTTTAGAGCATTGACAAAGAAACCTGAGGAATCATATTCCCAGTTAGGAGCCAATCTAGTCAGATACCTGGAAAAATAGTTAAAACAAGCTGATGTTGAATCTCTAGAGGATATGAAAATTATTATAGGGCTAGAACAATTCTATTCGGTTCTGCCTGGAGAACTAAGATATTTAGTCAGAGATAAACAGACTAAAACAGTTCAGCAGATGAATGAGATGGCTGATTATATTTCAGAAATCAAAAACCCAAAATATTCTGAGGTAAAATTTGATGGTAGAAGCTGGGAGGACAGAAAGAAAGAGCCCAGGGATTACCCCAGAAACAAATGGGCAACAGGAAGCCATTTTAAGGACAAACCCTCAGAGCAAAATCAACAGAGGCATAAAAGCAGTGAAGGGAGGGGAGACAAGCCCCCTTTCTTTGAACAAAGTGCCCCAAAATCATGTTATGACTGTGGAGAAAAAAGGCACTTGATTTCTCAATGTCAGACATCAAAGAATAAAGATTTTAGTCTACAGAAAGGAGGGGGAAGTGTGCCCACGAAAGTGTACTGTATACAACAGCAGAGGGAGAATGCTGAGGCAGTTGAAAATGGTGCAGTGTGTGCTACAGCAGAGAGCCAGGAAGAACAGCCACCATTAGCTATTGTGGTGAAATGTTATTTCATTAAGAGCAACCAGGAACTGCTTCGTTGCTCTGGAGACCATATTTATATAAATTATACTATCTAGCTTTGAGTGACTCATGCTCTCAAATAACTCTGTGTCATTCTGATATTGTCCCTCAGGGAGATATCATGAAAAATGGACAGATAACCATAAACAGGATAGGAACTGAATTAGTTACTCTGCCCATGGCTAAAGTAAACTTAAAATATCAAGGGTGGAATGGAATGTGGAAGGTAGCCATCACTGATCAAATTCCTACCCCTTGTCTGATTGGGTTAGAGTTATCTGAGCATGTTAAGAGTGTTTTAATAACTACTTGCTCTCAGATAGAAAAGATAGCAACACCTGAAGAAAAATGTGAGATCCCTGAAGAAGAAATAGGAGAAAATGAAGCAAATGAACTAGGTAAGGTAGTGGATCTAAGAAATCCTCATGAAAACAGTTTTAAACAAGAACAAATATAGGATTCTACATTACAACAATGCTTGAAGTTGTCCAGAGAAGGACCAATAACCCTTGAGTCCCCTGAAAGATTCTTTGTGGACAGAGACCTGTTATATAAGGAGGTCCTCTTAAATCCAAAGAGGGGAGGGGAAAGCATCCACAGACAACTGGTCATCCCTTTTAAACACAGGGAAAAGATTGTAGAAAAGGGACATACAAACACCTTTGCTGCACACTTGGGAATCACACACACAAAGCAGAGGATAGCACAAAATTTTTACTGGCCTGTGATTGGGAAACAAATAAGGTCATTTTGTCAAAGCTATGACATATGTCAGAGGCAGGGTACTGGCAAGGACAAAACTAAAGCTAAATTGTGCCCGTTATTAATTATATCAACCCCATCTCTACACATAGGCCTGGACATTGTGGGACCATTACCTAAAGTAACTAGAAGGGGAATATCACTTTCAGATTAATGAAAAGGCTGTGGCAACTTTGTGGCATAGCTCATATTACATCATCTCCATACCATACTCAGACAAATGGATTAGTGGAGAAATTTAATGGGACCCTAATGCGAATGATCAGAGCTTATACAGCTGAAAACCCCTATGACTGGGATCACAAGATACAACCCTTGTTATATGCATACCGGTCTGTACCCCAGGAAAGCACAGGTTTCAGTCCATTTGAACGGAAAGTGAGGGGACCCTTAGATTTACTCTGTCAAAATTGGGAGGAACCAAAGGGAGAAGACCCTGAGATCGTGATCCAGTCCATAGATAATTTAATGAATTCCTTGCAACAATCTGTGAAGTTGGCCACAGAAATCTTGCAAAGCCAGCAAGGAAAGCAGAAGTTATGGTACAATAAAAAGGCCAGAGAAAGATTGTTCAATCTGGGAGAGGAAGTCCTGATGCTGAGGCCTATAAAAGGGAATAAGATACAACTAAACTGGGCAGGTTCTTTTAGAATAATATCCAAGATGAATGAAGTAAATTACATAATTCAGGAGGAGGTAGAGGATGTTCAATGAGTGGTTCATGTTAACATGATAAAACCTTTTTATAGAAAAGATAAAGTTGTCCTATTTGCTATGAAGGAAGGGGACAATGAAAAACATGATTTGCCATATTGGGAAGGGTGGGGCGAACACCAATATAACCCTGAGGATGTTAAGATCTGTGACACGCTAACCCCAGAATGAAAAGAGGAAGCAAGGGCTTGCTATGAAAATACAAACAGGTCTTTTCAAATAAGCCAGGGGTAGCAAAGGGAGTGGTGTACAAAATTGATACAAGGGATGCATCCCTCAGGTGGTCACAACATGCAGAGTGACAGATCCATATGTAACAAAGGTTCACCAGGAACTAGATGAGATGTTAAAAGAAAAGATTATTGTTCCTTCATCCAGCCAACGGTCGGCTCCAATAGTACTGGTAGACAAACCAGATGGCAGTATATGCTTCTGTGTAGATTACAGAAAACTGAACCACATCACCAAGCCTGATGCTTACCCAATGCCTTGACTAGATGATCTGATCGAAACAATTGGACATTGTCAGTTTAGATCCAGTTTAGACCTAACAAAAGGGTTTTGGCAAATGAAATTAGACCCCAAAGATCAGGAAAAGACTGTGTTCTGCAGTCCTTTCGGATTATGTGAATTCTGTGTCTTGCCATTTGGGTTGCGGACTTCACCAGCAACCTTCCAGAGATTAATGGATCAAACATTGCAAGGACTTAGAAATTTTACCGAAGGCATACATCAATGCCTACTCGTGTCAGAAGAACAGTGAACAGATGTCTGAAGGCTGTTCACTGTTCTGGCACTGTAACCAACTGCCAAAATCGAGGTAGGCAGACCAGCTGGCCCTCCACTCTGAAGCTGGTGCTGTTGAATGCCAGGTCTGTATCTAATAAATCCCAGCTTATACAAGATCTTATTCTGGAGGAAGATGCAGACCTGGCATGCATAACTGAGACCTGGATGGGTGGGGAAGAAGGGGTTCCTTTGACCCTTTCCTGTCCCCCGGGTTATGCAGTCCAGCACCAGGGCAGACTGGGGGGGCAGGGGGGAGTTGCCATTGTTTATAGAAAATCTTTAGAGGTTATGAGGTGCTCCTCGGTCGTGAAACCAGGTTTGGAGGCCCTTCATGTGTGGATTGGGGCCAGGGATGGTATTGGAATCTTGCTGGGTTACCGTGCTCCCCATGACCCAGCCACCTCCCTACCGGAGCTGGCAGACTATGTCTCTGCGGCACTGTTGGAGTCCCCAAGACTTCTGGTCCTGGGTGACTTCAATATCCATGTGGAGGCAGAGGTATCCGGTCCAGCACTTGAATTCTTGGAAACCATGGCTTCCTTGAATTTGTCCCAACATGTTAATGGTCCCACACACATGGGCGGCCATATGCTCGACCTGGTCTTTTCCACTGAGTGTAGCAAGCGTGGTTTGATGGTGACTGACCTTGGGTCAGTCCCCTTGTCATGGTCAGACCACCACCTAATAAAATGTAACCTTGCAATGGTGCTTCCTCCCTGCAGGGAGGAGGGACCTACTTTTAATGGTCCACCTTTGAAGGTTACTGGATCCAATGAGATTCCAGGATACCATGAGAGGGATTCCAGCGGTACTGTCTGGCGCTCCTGTCTAAGTTCTGGCTGACGGTTGGTTTTCCGCTGCCACTAGGGCTGTAGACACGATTGCTCCCAAACGCCCTCTCAGGAGCAGAGCTTGGCCAGGATCTTGGTACAGTCAGGATCTACAAGCTATGAAGTGAATAAGGAGATAGCTAGAGTCCACTTGGAGAAAGGAACTGATGGGTTATAATAAGATAGCTGTTAGGATCGCAACTAATCGTTACCTGGCCAAAGTACAGGCTGCTAGAAGATCTCACTTCGCTGACCGTATAAGCGAAGCTTTCAATCATCAGGCGAAACTTTTCCATATAGTTCCCACTAGCATCTCACCTGACCAATTTGCAGCATTTTTTAAATCAAAGGTGGAGGCCATCCGCCGTGACCTTTTTCCTTCTTTAAATACAAGGGATCGAGCAGAGATGTCCAGCGCACTGCCTTGACCGGTCATTTTCGACTCCTTTCAGCCTGTGACACCAGATGTGGTGGACAAGGCACTTGATAGCTGTCAGGCCACCACTTCTTCTCTCGACCCTTGCCCGGCCTGGCTAATCAAAGCAGCCAGTCCTGTAACAACTGAATGGGCCACTGCAATAATGAATGGGTCTCTTCAGGAAGGCAAGGTCCCCCTTGCCCTCAAGGAGACACTCATTAGGCCCATTAGGAAGAAACTAAATTTGGCAGTGGATGACATTGGAAATTATAGGCCCATTGCCAATGTTTCCTTCCTCAGCAAAGTGGTTGAGAGGGTGGTGGCAGATCAGCTTCAGGTGCTTTTGGACGAAACCAACACTCTGGACCCATTTCAGTCAGGCTTCAGGCCGCACTATGGTACAGAGACAGCACTGGTCGTGTTGTTGGATGACCTGTAGAGGGAAGCCAATGGGGGCAATATATCCTTGTTGGTCCTCCTTGATATCTCAGCGCCTTTGATACCACCGACCATGGTATCCTCCTGGGGAGGCTCTCCAAGTTGGGAATTGGTGGCCTGGCACTTGCCTGGCTCCGTTCCTTCTTGGAGGACCACTCCCAGAGAGTACAGCTTGAGAAGAATGTTTCGGCCCCATAGAGCCTCAACTGTGGGGTTCCACAGGGGTCGATCATCTCCCCAATGCTGTTTAACATCTACATGAGGCCACTGGGTGGGGTCATCAAGGGATGTGGGGCATCATGCCATCAGTATGCTGATCACACACAGCTCTACATCTCCTTTTCACCTACCTCAGTGGATGCCGTTATATCCCTTCAGCGCTGCCTGGAGACTGTACTGAAATGGATGCAGTCGAATGGGTTGAGGCTGAACCTGGACAAGACTGGAGCTCTGAGAGAAAGGGAGCGGTGGTGAATAAGAGTGGAAGCCAGAATCAGGATAGTGAGAGGTGATAGGAAAATTAAAAACTAAAAAGAAAATTATGCTGGTGTCTAGAGGCAGTACTTGCTCAGACAAGAAAACATAGTAATGAAGGCTGTGAGCTGGAGAGCAGCCAGAGAGAGCTGCTAAGTAAAGCACAACATAGTTACTAGAAAAACAGCTGACAGAGAGGTCTTTTTAAAAATAGTAAAAGAAAGTAAAACCCAGTGAACTTTAACTCAAATAGAACAAAAGAACAAAAATCAGTCATGGAGGAAGTTGAACCTCAGGATGCTGAGGGAAATAGAGACCCTCAAGTTCAAGAGGAGGGACCTGAGCAACTTCTAGTGATTGCCTCAGAGAAAGAAAGTGTTCTAAGCCCCTAGGATTTTGAAAGATGGAGGTTAGAACAAGAATATAGGCTCAAGGAATTGGAAATTAAAGAGAAAGCCAGAGCTGAAGAGAGAGCTGAGGCTAGAAAAATGAAATTAAAAGAAAGTGAAATGTGTTTTCAACTGGAGATGATGAAATTAGAATTGGATGCCCAGAACAATAAAAAAATAACAATTTTTAATAACAATTAAAAACTTGGTTATTTAAACAGGCCTACCCCCCCAGTCAATTAAGTGATTTAATTTTTCTTTTTCCTTTTTCTTTTTCCTTTTTTTTTCTTTTGTGTATCACCATCTTGGGAATCTGTTGCTTAGAACTAATAGTATAACTGCATTTTTATATGTTATTTTAACCTGTTTTAACTGATGTAAGCTGCCCTGAGTAGACGTTGTCTAGAGGGGTGGGGTAAAAATTCAATCAATCAATCAATCAATCAATCAATCAATCAATCAATCAATCAATCAATCAATCAATCAATCAATCAATCAATCAATCAATCAATCAATCAATCAATCAATCAATCAATCAATCAATCAATCAATCAATCAAATAAGAATGTTATCCCCTCAAGATTGATTTAAAGAAATTCCCTCAGCATAGACAAGGAGATTGCCCCGAATCCTTCTTAATCTCATTTGAAAGAGCTTGTTGGGATTTTGGAATTAAAGATGAGAAAGATAGGAAGAGTTTTAGAGGAAATATATTCTCAGATGCCTCTGGAAGAAGCAAGAAATTTTGAGGCTTATAGAAAACTTGCATATTCCAAATTTGGGATTGACGCTGAGCACCTAAGGCAGAAGTTCTGATCAATTACTAAGAAAGCCAATGAATCATTTACCCAGTTAGGAGCACATATGAATCAATTTTTGAATAGGTTGTTAGGAAAGGAACATGTATCCTCTTTTGACCCAATGAAAAATGTATTTGGGTTGGAACAATTTTATTCTATTTTACTAGGGGAACTTCAATATTTAGTAAAGGATAAGGGACCGAAAAATATACAACAAGCATCTGAATATGCTGACTTTACTAGTGGAATCAGAGATCCTAGGTGTTGTGAAGTAAATTTTACAGACAGAGTTGGGACAACAGCAAGAAGCAGTTTAATAAGAATTGCCTCAGTCAAATGTCAGATAAGAACCAGCTTAAACCTAAACATATGTTTCTAGAGCCAGGTCCACAAAAACAAATTATTCCTGAAGGAAAATTTGATAGGTCTCTTTATTATGAACATAGAGCTAATAAACAAGAAAATTCAGCAGTGGCCAGAGGATTGGAAAAGATCAGTCTATATCCGAATCCTAAAGAAGGGCAGTGCCAAAGAATACTCCAAATACTGTACAATTGCACTCATTTCACACGCTAGCAAGGTTATGTTCAAAATCTTACAAGATAGGCTTCAGCTGTATGTGGACTGAGAACTCCCAGATGAACAAGCTGGATTTGGAAGGTGCAGAGAAACTAGAGACCAAATTGCTAACATGCACTGGATTATGGAGAAAGCCAGAGAGTTCCAGAAAAACATCTACTTCTGCTTCATTGACTGCGCAAAAGCCTTTGACTGTGTGGACCACAAAAAACTGTGGCAAGTTCTTAAAGAAACAGGAGTGTCTGACCACCTTATCTATCTCCTGAGAAATCTATATGTGGGATAGGAAGCAACAGTTAAAACTAGATATGGAACAACTAGTTGGTTCAAAATTGGGAAAGGACAAGGCTGTATATTATCTTGCTGCTTATTTAACTTATATGCACAATACATCATACAGAAGGCAGGACTGGATGAATCCCAAAACAGAATTAAGATTGCTGGAAGAAATGTTAACAACCTCTGATATGCAGATGATACCACTCTGATGGCAAAAAGTGAGGAGGAATTAAGGAACCTCTTAACGAGGGTGAAAGAGGAGAGCACAAAAATGGTCTGAAGATTAATATCAAAAAAACTAAGATCATGGCCACTGGTCTTATCACCTTCTGGCAAATAAAAGGGGAAGATATGGAGACAGTGACAGATTTTACTTTCTTGGGCTCCATGATCACTGCAGATGGTGACAGCAGCCCCGAAATTAAAAGATGACTGTTTCTTGGGAGGAAAGCGATGACAAACCTTGTCAGCATCTAAAAAAGCAGAGACATCACCTTGCCAACAAAGGTCCGCATAGTCAAAGCTATGGTTTTTCCAGTAGTGATGTATGGAAGTGAAAGCTGGACCATAAAGAGAGTTGACCGCCAAAGAATTGATGTTTTTGAATTGTGGTGCTGGAGGAGACTCTTGAGAGTCCCCTGGACTGCAAGGAGAACAAACATATCCATTCAGAAGGGAATCAAACCTGAGTGCTCACTGGAAGGACAGATTCTGAAGCTGAAGCTCCAGTACTTTGGCAAACTCACGAAATGAAAAATCTCCCTGGAAAAGACACTGATGTTGGGAAAGAGTGAAGTCAAGAAGAGAAGGGGATGACAGAGGACTCCTTTAGGCATTGGAAGACAGGAGGGTCTGATGTGCTCTGGTCCATGGGGTCACAAAGAGTCAGACATGACTTAATGACTAAACAACAAGAGTTGGGGACTCAAGGGTCCATGTCTCTTGTAAGAATAAAATGTCATGCCTACTTAGATACATATGGACACAATCATCCCTCAGTTTACCTACCCATTCCATGACATTCCAAAATACTAAGGATAAGGGTCCATTGTAATATGATCTCCCTTGAGCCAAACCAGTAGGCAGTTCTTGCCACTCAGTATACAGTCCCCTGTATCTCTGGTTTTTTATCTATCAGCCCATTGTTGATATCACCATACCTATTTATTATCCTCCTACCACCTGATGTCCCTCTCATAAACCTTACCCATCTATTTCTATTCTTATTCCCAATTACAACCGGCATTGGGATACCCTCGTGAAGAGTATTGTTCCCTCTATAAGCTATGAGATCTGCTGATATATCTGGTACTGTCTTAGGGGAACTCTTCTCATGGGGGAATCCTGATCTCCTAGGGGCGAACCTTTCTAATTCTAGGACAGGTTGTCCTTGTTCATGTCTCGTAGCTGGAGTTAACTTTTCCACTTTATTAGATTCCTTTATATCCTCCCCTATCTGAGTCTTGGATAATTCCATTTTGAATTTGGAATTATTCTTGTTGTCATTTTTATTCTTCCTTACTGCCATCACCTTTTGTTTGAAGGAAGGACGAGTACAGTCAGCTCTATCCAAAAGTTTGAAAAGTGGGCCAAAATTGATACCCTTCATTATCTTCCTCCTCTTGGTAGCTTTATTTCTTTTCTACCACCCTTGTTGTATCTCCCCTTATTTTCCCCAGCTTCCTTTTTGGCCCATTCTTACTGCAAACCTTACTAACCATAATTTTAGCTGAACCCAATGGCTCTCCTTCAATATCTTCTATAGATCGATTTAAGTTGGACCATCAGATGTGACCTTGGTGTAGCAGGGAGATAATGACAAAGGGATTGGATCTCACATACTCCATGAAGACTGGTTTAGAATTTATACACCTCACTCATTCCACAATTAGAATTTTGTGGTGTGACCTCATGGACATGTGGGTTTGGTGGGGTGCTCAGGACCTATGAAAAGTGGACATAGCAAGTCAGAAGATGACCTGAGTGGTGGGACATATGGTCACAGCCTGGGGTGGCATCTAGATTAGGGAGGTTGGCATTTCCTGCAAAATGGAGCACCTTTTCCACAGTGACAGGGTCCACCTATCAGACAATGGTCAGAACATTTGGTTGGCCAACATCAAGGAGTGTATAGCCACTTGGTTGCAGCTGCAGTTGTGTGGCTGAAGCTGAGCAGAGCCCAGCTCTCATGGTGGTCTGGGGCATTGGAATGGATCTTGGTGGTGTTAATGGGCTCTAGATAGGGTCTGCAGCCCATGTTAGTAAGGGATCCCCTTAAAGGGAGCTGGGCATGGGGTGGGCTCTGGCCTAGCTCAGGGGCAACTGTCCTCAGGTTGCAGGGAGTCATGGAGTGGCATACACCTGCATGGACTCCACAGTCTGTTACCCCAGGTGGATTAACCCCAGCAAATTGCTGGGGGGGTGTTGCGATTGAGAGGCACATGGGCCTTTTGATCTTCTGGATCCATCCCAATGCCAGGCCAGCAACTTGTTGCTGAAATCAATAAAGTTGTGTCCTTTCCTTCCAGAACTGTTTCTGTGTGGTCATTATGGTAGCAGGTGGGGTTACCCAGGCCTGCTCAGCCCTAGGCCAACAACTCAAACCCCATATAAACACCAGTAGGAATCTGTCACTATTTGGGTGGGACATTTGCATGAATTTAGTGTCTTGACCTGCAGCTACTTTCTTTTGTTTTTGTAAAAACCAAGTACAGTGGTGCCCCGCATAGCGACGCTAATCCATTCTAAAAAAAATCACTATCTGGATTCCTCGCTATGTGGGGCAAAAAACCCCATAGGAACACATTAAACCCCATTTAATGCGTTCCTATGGGGAAAAAAGTGGACGTGGTGGTGCTGCGGGTTAAATCGCAGAAGCCTGTGCTGCAGGGTCAGAAGACCAAGCAGTCGTAAGATCGAATCCATGCGACGGAGTGAGCGCCTGTCACTTGTCCCAGCTCCCACCAACCTAGCGGTTCAAAAGCATGCAAATGCAAGTAGATAAATAGGGACCACCACGGTGGGAAGGTAACAGCGTTCCATGTCTAAGTCGCACTGGCCATGTGACCACGGAAGATTGTCTTCGGACAAAATGCTGGCTCTATGGCTTGGAAACGGGGATGAGCACCGCCCCCTAGAGTCGAACATGACTGGACAAAAATTGTCAAGGGGAACCTTTACCTTTACCTTTACCTTTTATGGGGAAAAAACTCAACGGTAAGCGAAGATCCTCCATAGTGCGGCCATTTTGGCTGCCTGTTAAGTGAGGAATCCCTCTCAGAAAACAGCAGGCGGCCATTTGGAAACCGCCGATCAGCTGTTTAAAAAGTATTGCTTTGCGATGATCGGTTCCCCAAGCAGGCAGCACAAAGCCCGTTTTTTGGAACAGCTGACCGGCAGGGCCTTTGCGATGATCGTGGGGGCCATCGCAAAGCGATCGCTGTTGCGATGGCAAAAAGTCCATCACAAAGCGATTTCATCGCTAAACGGAGCGATCGTTATGCGAGGCACCACTGTAGAACATTATACAAGTTGTTGTTCAGAGAATGAATATCTGAACAGAATATTGGCAATCTATGTAAAATGTGAATTATTGGATGCTATTAGCAATTAATGGTGTGACAGTGACCAGGCTAATAGAATATAAGCTTACTGATGAATGTCAGTGTGTGGATGAGATTACTACTTTATCTATAAAGATACAGAATATGATAATGAAGATAAGTTGAACAATACTGATGTGAAGATAACATCAGAGGTACTCTTTATTTGTAATAAAAATGTCTAATACTAATATCATTTTTAATTGCACATGTGTTATAGAAACGTGGTTGTTTCTCCTACTAGCTGCTGGACAGTCTTTGATCTTCATAGCCAGATAAATGGATGCCTTTGATCACTTAGAGAATAGTTCATAAAAGAAACAGTGTTTCTATTCAGCTTTCCCTCAATTTCATGGGTAAGTAAGAAGATAGTTCAGAATCCACACTGTGATGGAAATGGGCAGTTTTTAATAAACAGTGTCCCCTTTGAAGTAGACTGGTCAAATTAGCATAGAGATGAGAGATTCTGCTGTTGTGTGAGGACATGGAGATGTGGCTGAAGAAGAAGGAAAAATTGTTATAGAGCTTAGTTGATGATAATGCTATGTAAGAAACAATGTATGAAAAGGAGTCTGTGCAAAGATGAGCGGGTGGGTTAATTTAGCACTCTTTGTGGGAGTATCTCCCACAAATTGCTTTCCTGTTATACTTTTTGATGTGCTCTAAGGATTTATAATTAAAAATTATAGTATGCTGAAACATTTATGCTGTTTCAGTTTAGGCAAAATGACACATCAGCAGGGATGAGGTGTCAGTTTATGTAATTTGAAGCAGTGTGAAAAAAGTTGCTTGGCAGAATTTTATGAACTAGGTTGGCAGAATTTTCAGGAGAAATAATCTAGGACTGCTGGATTCAGGACTCTCTTCGCACAACACTTTCTTATTGCAATAGAGTATGGAATTTCTCTTGCAAGATGCAGTGGTGATCTCTAGCTTTAAAAATACAGCTCTATCGTTACTAATCCTGATGGCTGTAAGGAATCCACAGTTTAGAGGTATTTGTTACACTGAATGTAAGTTGCTGGAGAGTAACAACAGTAACATACCATGCCTGTAGGTTTCCTGGAAGCATATGATAAGTCACAAGTTGAAGGATGCAAAATGCAGAATGCAGAATGCAGAACTAGGTAGGCCATTGATTTGATCAGCCATTAGATATTTTTATATTCTTGAAATGTGCCAGTTCAAACCAACTTTTGTAAACATTGGCTTCAACTGGCACATTTCTTAACTGGAAAATGTAACTAACAGATACATTCAGCAAGCTGAACGAATGTATGGTGAGGACAGTGAGACTATGTAAGCTGGACATGATATTAAAACTCATTTTATATTCATTGAAGAGCTTCTGCACATCATACTGTAGGAGCTCCCTGGATCTACAGGTGTATACATGGGGAAATCTAACTGACAAATGCCAAACTGCCATTCATTGGGGAAGCATGTAGTAGTGGGCATAACTAACCTACAGGCCCCTGTAACCCTTCCCTAGACCCAGTAAACCCCTTGTGGACACTGTGTGTTCCATTTTTATACCCTCATTGATGTTCAGAGCAGATTTATTCAAGAAAAATTAAATGTGTGCTATGTATTTACCTAGTTTTTTCAGCATATCCTCTGAGCTACCGATATTATTATTATTATTATTATTATTATTATTATTATTATTATTATTATTATTATTATTATTATTATTATTATTATTATTATTATTATTATTATTATTATTATTATTATTATTATTATAAAATTCCTCTGCTAATATCATGATTGTTTTTTTCCTTATTTTTGCTGTGTTTAGGATTTAATGTCTGACTGTGGCTTTATGATTTTCTTAGTGAATCTAAAATATGTCAAATTGAATGGTAGCATGCTAATAAGCAATTAATAAAGAGCAAACGTAATATTTCACTGATAAAATTATAATGTTTAGTTTGAGGCCATTAAAAAGCAATGGTTAGCTAGCTAGCATTCTGTCTGATTCCACTTATTGCAGTGGTTCACATGGACTAAGGAAGTGAACAGCTCAAGGTACTACTGTATATAGGAGCTATCATAATTGCAAATATTCACACGCTGAAGCTTACAAGCTGAAGTGCACCCATGAAGAATAAAAACATTTAGGTAGACTGATATAAGTACAGGTTCTAAATATAAAGATTATCACTGTGTGAGAGTATAGTGACATTACTGTACAGTAGAGCAAATCAACATTCTACAATGCAAATCTAAAAATGGGGAGGCAGCCTGAACAAAAATTTATAACTTTGAAACTAGACTTGGGATGAACACCACATTTGGCAGATGTAGCATATGTTCAGCCCTGCTCTGTGCTAAATTTGGTGATTTTTAACAAAGAGTTTTTGAGTCATAATTTTTTACATTTTAAACTGTTTCCCTATGCAAAACAAGCAACATTAAATATCCCCAGATTGGAAACATATAAAACTATTGAAAAGATCAAGCTTGCTTATCTTGAAAGAGAACGGTTGGCCCACTCATTTTTTTAATTTGAAAGGTGTAGCAGGCCACTCTCAAGCCTCTACCCATCCAGGCCTATAAGAGTGCTCACTACCTCTCACCAAAATCTTGCTGCCACCAACCTATCCTTATAATCAAAAGGACAAGTGTTTCTTTCAAAACAAAATATAATGTTTATTGATCTGTAGAAAAGAAAAGGAGTAAATCACTGGTATTAAATCAATTAGTCAATCACTGTTTTAAGACACTAGCTCACACAGATTTTTCCCTCACTGACAGGCTCTTTCTCACTCTATCAATCACTCTAATCTCTCATCTCTCAAACTGATCTCTCAAAACTCCTCACACACACCTTATATAACCCAGCTCCTCCCACTTCTGCACCACCCTCCATCCTCTCATTGGCTGAGGTTCCCCTGCCCAGCTGTGATGGACAGGTGAGAGCAGAGCTGAACGCCACACTACCACCCTCTTAACAAGTTGTTTTATGGGGGAAAGCTAAAGTGCTTTCCTCTATAAACAATGAGGAGTAATAGAATAATAAAATAAATCTAATAATATTATTACATTTAATAAATATTTTAAAACTATAATTAAACATCTTACCTGCAAGTCATTCCCACACATTCATTAACATTTTCCACGATCATTCATGCATACACTTAATATTAGAATACACCATGAAAATTATACTTACATTCAAATTCATCTGCATATACAACAAATCACATATATCAGTGTGTACATGAACAACAAACTTTTAAATACTTCAACCATTTTAAGAGTCCATTTTCTTCTTCTTCAGTCATCCGGTCTTCTAGAGAGGGCATCTGCAGCACAGTTCTGAGTCCCTTTAATCACTCAAACCTCGAAATCAAAGTCCTGTAGAAGCAAAGCCCACCTCATCAGCTTGCTGTTGTTAGCTTTGATAGTCCTTAACCACAGTAGTGGGGAATGGTCAGTACAAAGGACAAAATGCCTTCCCCAGATTTACGGCTTAAGTTTCTGCACTGCATACACAATCGCAAGACACTCTTTCTCGATGGTGGACAGATGTCTCTCGCCTCCCTGCAGCTTCTTACTCAGGTACGCCACCGGATGAAGGTCTCCACCATCATCATTCTGGCGCAGCACAGCTCCTAACCCAGAGTTGGACGCATCGGTAAAGATGGTAAAATCGCGCTGGAAATCAGGAGCTCTCAGGACTGGGTTGGTTATTAATGCCTCCTTCAGCTTCCCGAACGCCTCCTCGTAGCTCCTGGACCACTGGATACAGTCAGCATTCTTCTTGCGGGTTAAGTCTGTCAAAGGAGCTGCTATCTCGTTGAACCTAGGAATAAATCTCCTATAATAGCCTACCAGCCCAAGAAATAATCTGACTTTCTTCCTGGTGGTGGGTCTAGGCCAGTTACTTATAGCTTCTACTTTAGCTTCCAGGGGTTTAATCCTACCTCCCCCTACTACGTGACCTAAATACTTCAATTTGGGGCTACCCAGCTGGCATTTGCTCGCTTTCACTGTTAGCCCAGCTGCTGTTAATCTTTGCAGCACTGTCTCTAGGTGACACAGGTGATCTCTCCAGGTGTGGCTAAAAATACCTATGTCGTCTATATAAGCCACTGTGAAATCGCTAAGTCTCTGTAAAGTTTGGTCCATAAGTCTCTGGAAAGTTGCCGGTGAGTTTCTTAGACCAAAACTCAAAACACGGAACTCGTATAGACCAAAAGGACTACAAAAGGCTGTTTTCTCCTGGTCTTCGGGGTCAATTCTCACTTGCCAGAATCCTTTCATTAGGTCTAGGCAGGAAATATATTGACATCCCCCTACTGTCTCTATTAGGTTGTCTAATCTGGGCATAGGATACGCATCTGGCTTGGTGACATGATTCAGCTTCCTATAATCTACACAAAATCAAACACTGCCATCTGGTTTGTCGACCAAGACTATAGGAGCAGACCAAGGGCTGGATGACAGAACAATGATGTTTTCCTTCAGCATATCATCTAGCTCCTTGCGTACCTTTTCAACATATGGCCCAGTGACTCTATATGGAGTAACTGATTGTGGGGGTGCATCTCCAGTATCAATCTTGTGCACCACTCCCTTGGCTAACCCAGGTTTGCTGGAGAAAACCTGTCGGTACTTTGTTATCAAGGTCCTCAATTCACACTCTTGCTCATGGGAAAGTACAGGGCTGATTTTAACGTCTCCAGGATTATATATTGTTTTTCCCCTTCCTTCCAAATAGGGTAAGTCATGTTTCTCCTTATCAGCTTCTTTCATAGCAGACAACACTCTGCTCTCTTCCCTATAATATGGTTTTATCAAATTAACATGAACCACCCTCCTGCCTGGTTCTCCATCTTCCTTAATTACATAATTAAGGTCATTCATTTTGGCAACGATTCTAAATGGTCCTGCCCAATTTAATTGTAACTTATTCCCTTTGAGAGGTCTAAGCACCAGCACCTCATCTCCAGGATTAAAACTTCTTTCCCTGGCTTTCTTGTCATACCATACTTTCTGCCTATTTTTCTGCCCCTGTAAATTTTCAGCAGCTATCTCTAGGTTTCTTTTCAAAGTGTTCATCAGGTTGTCTAAATACGAAATTACGTTCTCAGGATCAGACTCTGTTATCTTCTCCCAACTTTGTCTAATTAAGTCAAGGGGTCCTCTCACTTTCCTCCCAAACAGCAATTCAAAAGAACTAAATCCTGTACTGTCTTGGGGTACAGACCTATATGCATATAACAGAAGTTGTATTCTCTGATTCCATTTGTAAGGATTCTCAGCAGAATAGGCCCTAATCATGTGCATAAGGGTCCCATTAAATCTCTCTGTGAGCCCGTTAGTTTGCGGGTGATATGGGGAAGTATTTAAATGTTTGATCCCACATATTTGCCATAGTCTCTGTATGAGTTTTGAAGTAAAAGATGTCCCTAAGTCAGTGACTATTTCTGACGCGAAGCCCATTCAACTCATATAACTCAGCAGTGCATCAGCCACAGTATGAGTCTCAATATTCCTCAGAGGAATGGCCTCAGGGTATTGCGTGGCATGGTCCACAATGGTCAGGATAAATCTGTTCCCCCTTTGGGTGACTTTAGGCAATGGTCCTATAATATCCATGCCAATATGTTGGAATGGGATAGAAATCACTGGTAAAGGGCATAGCTTCGCTTTTGTTTTGTCATTACTATGGCCCTGCCTTTGGCAAACATCACAACTCTGACAAAAAGTTTTAATCTGCCTTCCCATCTCAGGCCAGTAGAAATTCTGTGATATTCTTTGCTTGGTTTTATTAATGCTGAGATGAGCAGAAAATATATCTGAGTGTCCCCTTTCTAATATTTGCTGGCGATATTTTAAAGGAACCACTAACTGTTTTTGCAGATTGCCCCCCCCCTTTCTTGGGGTCCCTTAGAGACTCTCGATACAATAAGCCCTGTTCAAGGTGGAACCTCTCACGTCTTTCCTGGGTTAATTTTGCTTCAGAAACGCTCTCAAAGCATTGTTTCAGTGTGGAATCTGATTTCTGTTCTTGACTGAATGTATTGCTTTGGGAAACATTAAGTGGAAATATCTCAGCTGAATTACTACTGTCAGGCATTCCCTGCCTCTGATTTTCAATCCCTTCTCAGCTGTCTCAGTTTTATCTTGTTGGGAACGTGTCACAACTAAAACTCTCTTCACATGTTCAGAGAGGTCATTGCCAATTAAAACCGCTGCTGGAACCTGAGAAGAAATCCCAATTCTCCAAGGATCTTCCCATTCCTGGTACCTAAGGTGTACCTCAGCCACAGGCAAAGTGACTGCTTTCTCACCAATTCCCTTTACAACCATGTTTTCCCCTTTTAAGATGTATTTCTGAGGTATTATATCAGGGTGACACAGAGTGACTTGTGAACATGAGTCCCTCAAAGCCATGTATTTGTTATCAAAGATATAAATATGGTCCCCAGCCATTTGAAATAACTCTTGGTTCGTTTTAATTAAAAAGCAATGTCTAATCTCGGCCAAAGGGAAATCAGGTTCAATATTATCAGCCTGTGTAGAGAGTTTAGCTTGTGTTGCCCTGGTGACTGACTCCTCCCTTGTTGGATTGTTCTGCTCTTGTTGCACACAGTATACTGCCTTAGGCTTACCTAAATTTACTTTTTGTGGTACAGTTTCTTTATTTTTACCACATTGGGATGCAATATACTGTAGCCTTTTTCATTACACCTAAAACAAGTTCTAACATTCCATTGATCATTCCCAGCACCTTTACCTCCTTTTCCCTCCAAATTTTGTCCTCTGGCTTGGTTTTGGTCTGAGGACTTTCCCACAAAATAGCCTCCAACCCTCTGCTGGTTATTAAATTGTCCTTTGGGGTATTTATTGGAGTCTCCCCACACTTTTCTCACAACCTTCCCCTCATAACCACTTGATTTTCTGATCTGGGAAATGAAATCCGCAATCTCCCCTGCCTCTCTCAAATTTCCTGGTTTCTTGTCCTTGGCCAAAAATCTCAGTTCTCCAGGTAAGAGAGAATAGAACTGCTCCAATCCAAAAACATTAAGGTCTTCTACTTTCTCAACCTTTTCCTGTGCCAGCCATTTGTCTAGATATCTGGACAGGTTGGCCCCTAACTGAGAATAAGACTCATCAGGTTTCTTGGTCAGAGACCTGAATTTCTGTCTCAACTGTTCTGAATTTATGCCATACCTGGCAAATACTAACTTTTTGAACTCATTATAATCTTTAATTAATTTGATAGGCATCTCCGCATAGATTTCTGCCAGGCCTCCACTAATTTGGGATCTCAATACTATCATTCTTTCAGAATCCCTCACAGAAAAATCTTCACAAGCTCTTTCAAACATCAATAAGAATGATTCTCGATCATCTCCTTTTCTAAAAACAGGGAATTTCTTTAGATCTGCCTTTGATAACTGTCTTCCCTCAGAATCATCTCTGCCAGTATTGTTATTATTATTGTTGGCCTGAGCTGCCAGCTCTAGTCTCCTAAGCTCAAAAGCCATTCTCTCTTTCTCTAATTGGGCCTCCATTTCTCTCTGCCTCATTTCTAAGGCCATTTTTTCTTTCTCCATCTCCATTTTCTCTTTCTCCATTTGTAAGGCCAGTTTTTCTTTCTCCATCTCTAAGGCCCTTTCTTCAGCTTTGGCCTTCATTTCCAGCTCAAATCTCCATTTTCTGAACTCTAATGGGACTTCCCTTGAGGACTCTCCCTCCTGAGCTGAGGTAAATCCTTCCTCAACATCCCCATTTTCACTATCTGACCCAGCTGCCATTTCATAAGGCACCTGCTCAGCTTTCTTTCCCCTAGTCAAAGGCATTTTCCTTCCCTCAGGCTTCTGATCCTACTTACAAGCCTTGATTTAAAAGTACACTTTTTTCCTATCAGTGCTAGTCTGTGTTATAAAGTTGCTGCTTCACCATTGCTGGTAATCTAGCTACAGTGTCTAGGGCTCTGCCTCCAGCTAGGCCTCTCGCCACAGACAGAACTTCTCTCTCTGCCTCAGGCAACAAAATCACTCAAAGCCCACAGCTTTACCCTGTTCTAGTTTTAGCTGTCTTGAGTCCCCTCAGCGTATCTGCCCTTGGCTCCGCTTTTGTCCCCTCAGAGTTTTCCCTTAAACTCAGGACAAGCTAGCCAAACTGCCACAGATTTCTGCCTTGGGCAACTCTCTCCACAGAAATGGTTACCACAGAGCCTCCCTGTCTTAGTCCACAATCTGAGGTCCCGCGCCCTTCTACTAGACTTTCTCCCCATGAAACAAGTCCTAGAAGGTTACCCATGCGTTCACTCAGACGTCCCTGACTAAAGACCCCTGCTCTGGGTACCTTTCCAGTACAAGGCTTTACTGGATCACTTTGTATCCCACACACTGGACACCAATTTTATATGTTGCAGGCCACTCTCAAGCCTGTACCCATCTAGGCCTATAAGAGTGCTCACTACCTCTCACCAAAATCTTGCTGACACCAACCTAACCTTATAATCAAAAGGACAAGTGTTTCTTTCAAAACAAAATATAATGTTTATTGATCTGTAGAAAAGAAAAGGAGTAAATCACTGGTATTAAATCAATTAGTCAATCACTGTTTTAAGACACTAGCTCACACAGATTTTTCCCTCACTGACAGGCTCTTTCTCACTCTATCAATCACTCTAATCTCTCATCTCTCAAACTGATCTCTCAAAACTCCTCACACACACCTTATATAACCCAGCTCCTCCCACTTCTGCACCACCCTCCATCCTCTCATTGGCTGAGGTTCCCCTGCCCAGCTGTGATGGACAGGTGAGAGTAGAGCTTAATGCCACAAAAGGAATCAAGGCTGCAGAGGCTAAAACACTGATCCTCAAAAAAGGCCTTTCAAAGGGGAAAACAATGACTTTGTTATAATCTGAGCATGTATAGAACAAGCTTACCAGCAAGAGCATTGTAGGGTTCATTCATTGTTGCAGCTTCATAAGCCAGGAAGGGAGATGTTTGGAGGACAATGAAAGGTCACAAAAACAGTCAAAAAGGTTTTCATTGAGGAGTAAAAAGAAACCCCAACAGGTTTGCTTTAAAAAAAGCAGTGGAATGACAGTCCTACAGAAAGAGGCATTTTGCCATGGGTTTCCAGAGAAATAGCATACAATTTTGTAAGGCATATTCAAAGTATTTCTGTATTACAAAAGCACAGAACAATTGTGTTTGTCCCAACTCTGAATGTTTTCAGTTAACATTTCTGAGACCAGGCCCCCGACCAGTCTTCAAAAAGGAAATCAGCTCCAGGTCTGGGAGTCTGTTAGCTGACTCAGGATGAGAACTTTTAAACTCCTTCCATGCTGGGAAAGGGCATCTGTGCTGGGAAAGGGATTCTGTGTCTGGCTGTAAAAATATTTAAAAGTAGATTTTAAAAAAGTATAGAGAACAAATATTCAGACATTCACTTGGTTAAGCTGTAAAATTATTGTTCTTTGAGTCTTGGGATGGCCCTAGTCAATGTTAGCAGAGCTTTGGTGTCTGTATTCTGCCATAGTCTCAACCATTCAACCTGAGATATGGGATGACTTTATAAATGCTCTATTGAATAAAGAAAGGAAAAGGAGAAAGCCAAGGAAATAATATATATATTTCTGGATGAATGAAACTTTGTTGTAAAATGTATTTTATTGATTAATGGATGGTCCCTGGGGTGAGGGGTGCACTATTGTTTGTTTATGCTTTTGTTTTTCTTGTATGTAAATTAAACTAAACCTAATAAAAAATTGTTTAAATGAATAGTGCTGCTTCGACTTTGCAAATCAAAGCATCTCATATTAGATTGTTCTCTCTTCCTACAGCTCCCCCACCGGAATATTGTCTTTTCTAATATGTTCTGCTCAAGAATTACAAACTAACAGCTGTGGCTTTCTTTATTGAGACAAGCTGCCTTATATTGGTTCTTCATATATCCACACTTTTCCCCAGCAATATTGTCTTTTCTGGTTAGTTCTGTATTCCCAATTTTATGGCATGGTAGGTTAGCCTTCGTGTAATCATTAGTACTCATTTTTGCTCTAGTGGGAGTTCAGGCCTGACCTGATTGAGCACCCACTTTTCTGCCTTTCTGGCTATCTATAAGGCTGTGGTATCTCCCCCAATATCACATTTCAAATGAGTTGATTTTTATCCCTGTTTTTCCTCACTGTCCTTCTTTCTCATTGTATGGATGATTCTGAACTTGGTTTCAAGTAACAATCTTGGCTAACTAACCACCTCCTTTTTTATTTCAAAAGGCAAGAGGTCTTCTTCTTCTTCTTCTTCTTGAAAATACATGCACACATGTTTGTACAGCTTTTGGTCAGATATAGCTTTACTTCCTCAGGTTACTTATACCAAGGAAAGGGTTTGGAAATTGGAACATAGCTTTCAAGTCTGCATTTTGTGGAGTGGGTATGTCAGCTTTGGATAAACTAATAGTTAAATAGCTAGGAAATTCAATTCTCAACAAAATCTTCAGTTTATGAATGTGGGACATTGTGCTTCTGTATCTACAATTCAAAATATGTAGAAATGGTCCGATACTGCTGCACATTTTGCCTGTGTTGCAAGCAGGAAAAAGGATGCCAAACTTTTATGTAAAGGTAAAGGGTAGCCTCAATATTAGCAATATCAATGGCAGTAGTCAAGTGTGGGAACCCCCTCCCCAAGGTTGCTAAGCCGTCATCTGTTGTAATGAAGAGCATACTTTCCTAGCAGATGCAGATGCTTCTGACGATGGGGGCAGCTGCCCATTCTTCCTCTTTCTCATAGAGTCACAGATCATAACTTCAAAGGCTTTCTCTGGCCAATCCTAATTGGCATTATGTAACCAGTGCCCTATCTGCATACTATCAACAATCTGTTATCTTGTTAAGGTTAATAAAAGGAGCCCTCCTTGGGGCATTGCCCAGGATGGGTAGGAGGACTCCAGTGGCAGACATCTGTGTGTCAACTCACTTCATTAACTTCTCTCTCTAAAGTTAATTGCCTTTTAAATTATCACCCACTTTCTGTTTCTGTGATCATCTTCATAATTAGTCTTTCTTTAAGTTCTGTGATTGCTACAGTCAAGATGGTCTACAGGATACCATCCTCTGCTCACTACCATTCACACTTTTGAAAAAGAATCATTTGTGTTTGGATGAGAAATAGTTAGCTGACAAAAAATGAGTCAGTTTCTGGATTTTCCAATGCATGGTGTCATTTTGTAAATAGCAGTGAGCATGAGGGTATCCTTTAGACCAGTGATTTCCAACCTTGGGTAACCCAGGTGTTATTCAAGTATAACTCTCAAAAGACTTCACCACTAGCTGTGTTGACCAGGGTTTCTCAGTGTTTCACTGTAAGAAAACCTGGATTAAGGTTGGGAACCACTGTTGTAGACTATCTTGAGTGCTGCCATTGGTGTTCTCAATGTTCAGGCTGCTCTTTGTTATGTAAAGTTTTGCTTCCTTTGGTACCTGTTCCCTTTCCCTGCTTGTTTTACCTATCAGTACTTAGATGTCTGGTTAGAGTTTCTTTGGTTACAGGAAACTGCAGTTGAAACTAGAGCTCAACTAGATCTTGATATTGATGCATAGTGCCATGAAACTCTTCTTACATGCCTTCCAGAACAATGTCATGAGTTCAGCCGAAGAAGATCTGGAATCTGAGGGGTTAATTACAGCTGAGGAAAATGCTGGGCAATTAGAAGCACAGGCAGCTGAATCACTACCAGATCCTCCTCCCCCAGTAACCAGAGTGAGGGCTAAGCTTTCACAAAGACTCATGACACGAAGATCAGAGGATCGCATGAATGCTTCCCATAGGAACATCAGGTTGACCAGCCCTGAGTTTTAGCAGGATGCAGTGTTTACATCAGGCTTGTCCAACCCACAGCCCGTGGGCCACATGCAGCCCAGTTCGGCTCATAATGCGGCCCAGTGCAATTTTTTATTTTGAAAGAAATTCCAAAGTTTCAAGTTACACTGCTGGCGCTTGCGGCCGGAATGTGGCCAGGGCACGTCACAACGGTGGGGGGGACAGAGGGAAGGAAGGAAGGAGTGGGAGGGGAGGGGAGAGGGGGGCTGTGTGACTGCATTGCACCATCTCTGTCAATAGGTGGGCCCCCTTCCAGCCCCATAAAGTCACCGGAGTCGAAGCTGGCAGTCTCTGTCTGAGATCACAGCTGCTGGTAAGCACGCTTGGAGCGGGGCTGCGGAGGATAGTTAGGGCTGCCTCCCATGCACGCACGCACCTTGCTTATTCCTTTTGCAGGAAGGGGGAGGAAAAGAGGTTTGACCTCTTTGCAAAACAGGGCAGGGTCCAGGGTTGAGAGCCCGTGGGTGTGGGCTGCAGAAGCCCCATAGAAGGTGTTTGCAAATCTTGGCCTCCCCCCCATTTGTTTCCTTCTCACTGGCTTGGATGGTAATGGGTGCTGTTTTAAAAATGTGCAAGCCGGTTTGCCTCCCTCCTTTCCAACCCCGTGTGTGAATTGCCCCACCAACCCAAGTTGCGCAGGTGGGATTGACTGGGGTTGTGACATTGTGGAGGAGGAGGGGGCAGCAAAGTGCCCGTGGGCTGTGCAGCGTGATCCCGGAGGAGCTTAAGCCGGGGGACACTGAGGTTAGTAGAACAATCGACGCGTTCCGCCGTAGCTGGGTTCTGGATTGGACCTATGGATGCGGCTGGACGCTGTCTGGGATCTATGCCCAGTTTTGTTTCCCAGATTGCTTAATTGCACTGTCATTCCACCCCACCCCCCAATAATCTAGGGCCGGTTTTCAATTTGGAAAATGTCTTCCACCCACCACCCCAGTATTTTAGGGGAATGCAATGCAAAAATCTGCTATGTGCAGCAGGGTTTTGTTTGACCTTGGTTTTGCTACACTCCCCCAAAGAGGATAAGATTTATATAGTATATAAAATTATTTTTCTCATGGAGGGGGCCTGATGCTGTGAGAAAGCAAATGAAAGAAAGGGTTGCTTTTATTCTGGGTTGGTTGCTGCATTTTGGCACAACTCAGCGTGTTCTAACCTCCCAGATATTTGTGCAAGTTAATAAGGGATCTTAAATAACCCAGGATGGGTCATCCAGGTTTTAAAAATAACCCCTGGCCAAGGGCCCCGGCTGTGGGGGACTGTTTTATTTTACAGTCATGTCATCTTCTGGTTGCTGCACAATGCAGTAACCACATTGATTATTAAACCAACCAAGGGACAGGTGGGAATGTGACAACGGTTAATTACAGATGGATAATGAAGGGTCTGACATTCATTTTCTGCTTGTGAGGAAGAAAGAGGAAATAGATGACCATCTGCAATCTTATATTCCAGGACATTTTTGTAAAACTATGGAGTTGTAGTGGTGGTGTGACCGAATTTTGTTTCATGCCAAAATTTGCTTGCACCACAGCTTTCCATCTTTGTATAGATTTTTTATGGGTCTTTCTTAGCCTGAGCTAGCTCTCTCACAATTACATTTTACAGGTTTTATTTATTTATTTATTTATTTATTTATTTATTTATTTATTTATTTATTTATTTATTTATTTATTTATTTATTTATTTGATTTATACCCCGCCCATCTGGTCTATAACCACTCTAGGCTGCTTACAATACAACATAAAAATAAAATAACACAAAATATTACATAGATCATACAATAACAGATGTAATACAAGACAGAAGAAATAAATAAAGGAAAAAGAAAAAGAAAAATCAGATATTAGCTGGAGGGAAGGCCTGAATATACAGCCATGTTTTTAATTGACTTTTAAAGGTGCCCAGCATGGGGGCCGTGCAAATCTCCAGAGGGAGGTTCTTCCAGAGGCGAGGAGCCACCACCGTGAAGGCCCAGTTTCGTGTCTTCTCCTTCCAGGCCTCTCTCGGCATCAGGCTCCTCAGCCTCACCTCCTGACTGGCATGGGTGATCCAGGTAGATCTTGGTGGGAGCAGGTGTTCCACCAAATATCGAGGTCCTAAACCGTTTAGGGCCTTATAAGTAAGCATTAAAACTTTGAAGTCGATGTGGAACTGGATGGGCAGCCAGTGCAGCATGGCCAGAGTAGAAGAAATGTGCTGGTATTTTCTCACTCCACTGAGGAGTCTGGCCGCTGCATTCTGGACCACCTGAAGTTTCATTTCAAGCTGGAATGGATCCAGCACTGCACAGAGAATTTCCTGGCAGAAGTGGTCTTCAGGTTGTATCTTTATTCTTGCTCTGTCCTTGCTACATTAGGTTCATTAGTTTCCTTTCTGTTTTCAGTCTGCACTCATTTTATTGTAGATTTCCTCCTTTTTTCTTTTAATTAAGTTATATAACCTTCTACTACAATGTGCTCTTTCTCTCTTGAATTAAAAAAAGAGCCTGTAGATCTTGGCAAGACAGCATGGCTATACTCTGTGGGAGCTACAAAGGATTAGGAGACCAGCAGTTTCTCAGCCCATTAGATTCTGCCTCTAAAAATAACTACTAGTTGCCTAATTTCCTCAAGTTCCCATGGACTTTAGCTCTTCCCAGACACATCCTCTTCTTCCTCACCACAGATCATGGATCCCAGAATTTTCATTTTCCACCTGTTTAACTGAAAGTTCTTGTGAGGATTTTAATTTCTTTGCTGAAGTCCCCAGGATTTTGGTTGGGGGAATTCCTAGTGAATTCTGAGTGCCGAAATCCAAGAAATATGTAAGTCCCATGCCTAATAGACACCTTCATATGAGCTAGTGAGTATGGTTTTTGGTACTGTCTGGAAATAGGTGAAAATGGGTGCTTAGGTTTTAAAGATGTCTCACTCAGAAAAATAAATCTCTTCTAGTACTGAGGTATTTTTTCACCATCTAGAGATTCTGGAAACAATAGATTATTTAAGTTGATGTCTTGCAGGGCAGTGGGTGGTTCTGCAGTGCCTCTGGCAGAGGTCTGTCCCAACCCTGCCACTGAGGGTTGAAGAGGAGCAGAATATGGGACCTCTTCCTTGCAAAACATAATACAGTGGTGCCTTGACTCATGAACTTCCCAACTTATGACCGCTTTGTGTTATGACCAGCTCGGGCTGCAAAATTTTGCTTTGAATTGCGGCCAGAGCTTTCAGTTATGAAGAGAAAAAAGGAGGGAAATTCAAATTGGGTTGGTAGGTGAAAAGACTGCTTCTTTGTAGCTCTTTCGTCCCAACAGTTAGAGTGAGTGTGATTGGAGGAGGCTTTGGACTGCCTGGTAAGGTAAGGTACTGCTTTCTGCTTTTTAAAAATGGTTCTGGGTGGATTTTGCAGGGTGGTTTTGGACTGGGGTGTTATGTTTCTGTGCTTGATGGGTCTTGGGGATTTTGTCAAGGATAATTTCCAGGCCTGAGCAGAACAAGGTGTATTAATGAGCAGTCATGATTAACAGGTGTGTAGTAGTGCTGAGTCATGATGGCTCATGAGTGCTAACTCATACATGATGTAATGTCTAATGTGATTGGTCACAGGCAGATGTGCATAAGTACATATGTGTGAACTTGTACAGTAGATGTATCTTCCTATTCTGTGATGAATACTATCCTGTTATCCTGCCAGACTGCATTGCTGTATATATCCTGTAAATACACATTTGGTGTTGGGAGGAGCTGCCTGTGTGTGTTATTTATTTGGACCACCTGGACTGGACACTGCTGATTCTACTGGATTTCTGCGATTTTGCACTAACAAGGGTTTATGGGCCCAGCGATGCACCCTGCTATGCCTACCTTGTGCCAAAAAAGCTGGTGAGTACCAGAGGGTGTTTCAGAGGCATATGGAAGAAGTCCAGGGAAGTGAGAGTTCTGCCATTGAGAGCCCACGAGGGGAAACAAAATGAAGGACTGAGAGAAAAGGCAGCAGCATGCAGTTGTTCGGGGCAGCAGGTATTGGAGGCTTTCCCTTAACAAGGCTGAATGAAAAGAATTATCAGACATGGGCGGTTAAAGCAGAAATGCTATTAAGAAGGGAGGACTTATGGCAAATTATTTCCAATCCCCCCTGCTGTGTTAGATGAGGAGGAAGAAAAACAGAATGAGAGGGCTTTAACCATGATAATTCTATGCCTGGAGGACAGCCAGTTAATCCATGTGCATGGACTGACCTTGGCTAGTGAATGCTGGCAGGCTCTGAGATGAATTTATGTCAGAAATACAGCAAGAACAAAGATGTCTTTGACCAGAAAGCTGTACAGAGCCAGACTTGAACAAGACGGGAGCATGTCTGAGCAGCTGCAGAAAATGAAAAATCTGTTTATAGAGCTTCAGCAAAGAGGCATGGAGTTTATGGAAAGCCACCAAGCGTATGTAATCTTGAGCAGTCTCCCGGAGGACTTTGACATGTTGGTGACTAGTCTGGAGTCCATGCCAGAAGATGATTTAACCCTTGAGTACCTGACAGGCAGACTGCTAGAGGAGGAGCAAAAAATGAAAGATCCAAAGACAGAATGAGAGATGACAGCCTACATCAGAGGAGAGCTGCTTCCAGAAAAGACGGAGAGCAAGACTTTGATTGTGAGGTGCTGTTTTAAGTGCGGTTCTGAAAAGCATTTACAGAGAGACTGCAGAGAAGCTGGCTGTGGAAGCGAAAGAAACAATGGAGGATTTCTCTTGTACAGGCTGCTGATAAAGCCAAGGTCACCAGCTGGATAGTGGACAGTGAGCTATGTCCCATCTGACTATCAAAAAAGATTTGTTTTCTTTTCTAGGAGCCTCGGAGCACAGCTTCCTGAGCCTAGCAAATGGAGAGAAGTTTGCCATCACTGGAGAAGGGACTGTGTTTGTACCAGGTTTGAAAAGGGAACTTAAAGGTGGTTTACTATTTCCAAAACTGGATTGTAATATCCTAACTGTGTCTAGCCTTGATAAAGAAGGTTATTCAGTGTCATTTGCTAATAGCACTTGTACAATTAAGAAAGGAAACAAAATATGTGCCTCAGCAAAGTTAGAAAATAATTTATAATATGTGTTTATTATATGTGTTAAAAGGTAAAACACAAAACATTGTGGGACACACCATGATTAGGAACACACCTCAATATGATCAGTGTGCCCACTTGTTGCATAGAAGGCTTAGTCATGCAAATTTTAGAGTGATTCAGAAATGCAAAGCTTGGCTAAAGGCGTGAAAATGAAGCCTTGTAAAAATTATTTAGACTGCTATGTGTGTAAGCTTGCAAAATCAAAAGAATATCCAAAAGCCAAAGAACGTACTAGTCAGACACAGAGACCATTTCATTTCGTTCATGTTGACATAACTGGGGCCTTTTGCCCCATCTATGGGAGGAGCGAAGTATGTTCTAGTCATCGTAGACGACCATGGATGCTATTCTTTCTGTTATTTGATGAAAAGCTAAGCAGATGTGTTAAACCATTTCAGAAATTGGGTGAAATTTGTGGAAAAACGTTATGACCGGAAAGTGGCTCAAATTCAGACAGATAGAGGTCCTGAATTCATGTCAGGAAAATTCCAGACATGGTTAAATAACACTGTAATATTTCACAGGAAGACCAGCCCATATTCTCCTTTCAAAAATGGGGTTGCAGAGTGTAGGAATGGAGTTCTGCAAACAATGAAGGATGCTCTATTAGCAGACACTAATATGAGTATTGGGATAAAGCTCTTTTGACCTCAAATTACATTCTTAACAGGCTGTGGTCATCAGCTATAGAGCAAACCCCATATTATATGTTGTATGGGAGAGAGCCTTCTTTACAACATTTGAAAGTGTTTGGGTGTAGTGCCTGGGTGCACGTACCAAAAGAAACCAGAAGAAAAGGGAGACCAAAAGCTAAGAAAATGAGTTTCTTGAGCTATGAAATAGGGTCAACAGCATATCGTTTCCTGGATGGAAACAAAAATGTAGTAATCTCCAGGTCAGCAAATTTTTGTGAGCATGAGGACTGGGACAAGGTACACGCAAATTTCCAAGTATACATTCCCATTAAAAAGGGAGAAAAGTCAAGGAAATGAGATAGAGCCAAAGGAAGAAGCTGAAGAAAATACAAGCTAAAGCACCTCAGAAGAAGAGGATGATGGAAATTGTAGTCAGGTAGTGAGTCAGCCTGCATTTAAAGAGGAGTCACAATCCCCAGAAGGTCTGAAAGGGCTGATAAAGGAATCCCTCCAACAAGGTTTGGTGTAGGGGAAATAAAAGTATATCATGTATACCAAGAGCCCAAGAATTTTGAGGAACTGATGCTTCTTCCAGAAACAGAGAAAAAGAAATGGCAACAGGCCATGCAAGAGGAATTAAAGTCCATGGATGAGCATGGAGTGTTCACAGAGACAAAGTTGCCACCAGAACATAAGGTAATTGTGATGAGATGGGTTTTTGAGTTAAAATCTTTTAAGGCATATGGGTTTTGTAATTAAGAAATAAGCCAGAGAGGTTCCATTTTGTTTCTTTGTATATAGTATCTGTGCTATGCTGACAAGTTGTTTTCTAGGCGAGCAGAGAGAATGTTATTCTGAAGGCCTGAGAAAGGACTGTGTGATTAGATAGATGGGAATTGTTGTGACTCTTTGAGAAACCACCGTAAACCCAAATAACATCTGCTGTGTATGAGAAAGAATTCATGTGATGTAACAGGACTGTTTGCCTAGTAACGAACTCTGATTGGATGACATCGTGGGAAGGTGCATTAGGCCCTTGCCAGTTACTCTTGAAAAAGGAACTTTTTGCCTATAGACTTTGTCTTTCCAAGACCGACCTTTCAGTGATTCGTGACCTACACTTCAGCCATATGGGACTTACCTTGATGTCTTTAGAGAGAGTTTGGTGGCCTACCTACATGGACTGGTTTCTATGCTTTGCTGGATTACTTTTGGACTTATGGGATTTTTCCTAAGGACTGTGTATTACTATTTTCTATGGACTGTTCTATGGAATATTCTTTATGGACTTCTTTTCTTGGAATACTCCATATGGACTATGCTCTTGTAATTTTGTAAGGACTATGGTATATTTACTGGGTTTTTTTTTTAAGGACTATGGGACATATAAGGGATTTTTACTTTTGTTTAGGGGTTTTTATTCTATAGGATCACTGAGGACTATAGCCTTTTCATAACCTACTTGGATTATTTTGGTTTTTACTAATGATTTCCTGTTCTGGAACTGTTTTGATTCTTTTTAATGTCTTTTTGTATTTTTAATAAGGTTTTTGAATACTTTTATATTTTTCATGTTTTCTTTGCCTCACTACATCTGTGTAACTAAACAGCACAATGCTAGCTTATTTGTTTTGGTTTAATTTGGCTTTGAATATCTAGTAACATGTTTTTTTCTTTAATAAAATAAAGATTATAAAACTCATGTGGTTTCCTGAACAGTACACTTGCCATAGGGTCATCTGAGAGTGCTGCCTCGGCCTAGCTTACTTAGAGTCCTGTCAGTGGTGCAAGTTAAGTCTAAGGACTACAAAGCCCACTTGACCTTTTCACAATAATATCTGAGAGTACCAGGGTGTTCTTATGTGGGCAGACCTGTGAGAAGGAGTGTTGTAGCATGGCTGACTGAATTGGACTCTTTCAGCCCATTTTAGCATGTGCAAACTCCTGATTGCTCTCTGTCCAAGCTTACACGTGTGTTTTCGAACCCGTGTTCGCTACATGGTGGCAGCTGCGCGATGGACCACGTGCTGGGTTTTGTAGTACCTCAGGATGACCAATTTTTGTTCTATCTGGCAGCTTGAGTGACTCTGATCCACAAGCTAAGTTTTGATTGCAGTGGGACACTGAGGCTTCAAGGAGCTAGGTGCTTCCCTGGGTGTAAACAGTAATTTCCTAGGAAACACTGTTTGCCAGCAGTTAGATCTAAAGGCTGTGGTGAGAGGTGTTAAATCTTCAGGCTGTGGTAATGTGTGTTAGAATCTGGGGTGCTCTTTTAAGAAAGAGATTCCCAGTGGGACAAGCAAACTGTTAGGAAAAAATTGGATTTAATCAGCAGGCATGTGCAGGGTGTTACAACGTTGTAGTGAAGAAATTCCAAGATGCATGTCCTTTATTTTTGGAGTGCTTGCATCCAAGTTGAGCAGGTCATTTCACAATCTTAGGATTGCATAAATGACTCTGGCTACATTGTTTTGGAACTTGCATCCAGGTTTTTTCTTTTTTGTTTTGGCCTAAGTGTACTCCTATAATCTTAGGATTTGCCGGAGCACCTGGCCGTGTTCCAGACTAGCTCTGGGTCTCCCCACTACGATCTTAGGATCTGGCAGGAGTACCTAGTTGCATCTGGCTTGGCCTAGAGTCATGCCCTATGATCTTAGAGGTATCTATCTGCACCCAGTTCAGTCATTGATCATCTCTGTAACTTTAGGGTTCACAGAGTGATCACAGTTTTTCTTTTCTCTTCCTTTTGGATTTTTCAGTATTTTGGTTTGGCAGCTGTTTGTTCTCTCGCCTATCTTAGGATAGCAGAAGGGACAGCAGTTGGTCATAAGTGCAGAGGAGATTTTTAGATTTTCCTTTCTATTATTAGAGTTTTGTTATCGCTGACCTAGCCTAGGCTAGATTGCCAGCAGAAGATGGAGGAGAAAAACCAGTCAGATACCGTGGATATACTCTTGGAAGTGGCTTCGGGATTTTTCGAGCAAGCCAAGCAGAAAATTAGGGAAAGAGATTTCCTGATACGTGAGCTTTATCAGGAAAACATCCTTTTAAAACGTTTTCTTAGCACAGAACCTGGCTTGATGCAAAGGTTTTTCCAAGTTCAGCAGGGTTCCTTTGGGGATTACTGCAATGAGACGCTCCAAACAATTGGGAGCAACCCTGAGATGCAAGATGCTTGTGTGGAAAGAGTTAACGAGGCCCAGTGGAATTCTATGGAGCATTCCAGAGAAGACAGCGATTTATTGCCCGTCCAAACAAAGGATTTACAGGCCCTGGAGCCGAGCGTAGAGAAAGGAATGCAGGAGAAAGTTTGCCGGGAAATAGCATCGAACGGCGCAAGGGAAAACTGCAGTGCTCCAGAGAATGTCAGTGCATTGGAAGTCAGCTCAGCACCAACCTCAGCTCTTTCCCAGAGCACAGGACAGGTGAGAAATTCTGAAATAATTCGGGATGAGACTGAGAGCCCTCACATCAGCTTAGATGTAATAGAGACTCAGCTTGATTCTTCGCTAGGACTTGTGTCAGCAGATTTTGATGCATGTCAGATCTCAAACAACCCCCCTTCTCTTAGCCCAGAGGGAACAGCGAAAGCAGACCCTGTTAGGTTGGCAGAGACCTCGTGTACTTCATGGCAGTTCGGAAGTAAAGAAATATACCAAGGGGGTGGCCTACTCAAGGTACCGGAAAAGTCAGCTGAGGAAGCTGGAGGAGTGAAGGTTTCCTCAGAGTCTTTGCCAAGTGCCATAGGAGGTGATAGTGGAGCAGTTTTGCAGCATGGACTTTCACATTGTTGCGATAGTACAAATGACTCTGTAAACTTGATTAAAGATAGAAAGCTGCATTTGAACCTGTCAGATTGTGAGACTGTTCCTAACACAACCAACGATGGGGGAAGCGCTAACTTTTTGGGATTACAAAGTGCTGATGTTTCTCCAGAGACTGAAATCATATCTGAAGGCTTTGGCCCAGTACCACAGTTAATCTTCTCAGAAAGATCTTTAGAAAGAAAGGCAGAGGTTTGGGACCATTCTTATTTTCAACAGCTTATTTTCCAAGGAAGTGGTGAGAATGCTGATACTGTTTCTGAGGCTATGCAGAGTACTCCCGAGGAAACTTTGATGCAACAGCGGCCTCTTGTGACCAAACCTGATAGCACAGCTAATTCAGCAATACAGGGATCCAGGGGTGAAGGCATTGATCAATTTGGCCCAGGACAGATATTGGAGTCTGTGTTAGCTAATCCTAAAGGAGGGCTTTATCAGATTTTAATTAAAGAGGAACATCGCCCTTATACATCATTTACTTGCCCTCAGGGAATTTACCAACTCAGAAAACTAGCACCTGAAATGAAAAATACTTATATTACTTTTCAGAAATTGGTTGATGAATTAATGCAGTGGTATTTCAGATTGCAAAAATATGATTTTGATGTAAAACATCTACTTAGAAAGGAGGCTTTAATTCCCCACTGCTTATCTCGAGTGTTTAGTGCAGATGCAAGGGGAGAAAATGGCTAGAATTGATAAAGATCTGATGTTTAATTTTCTTGGTATTCTGTATGGCTATGTTCCTGAGCATACATAGAATGTTTTCACTATTATTACTTCATATCAGTATATTTGTTTGTCAAGTCATTAAGATGTTAAACCTGGTTTCACTATTTTACTGTTTGATGACTAGAGTGTTATCTGAGCATATGCAGAGTGATGTATTTGATTAAGTATACTAACATGTTTATTCTTCTGTTTTTCAGACTAGTAGAAGTGTCTAAGGCAAATTTCTCTCATGTATGGTAAATACTGTAATTATAATAGTTCTCATGTAACAATTGTTTTGCTATTTTAGAATCATATTTGAAATGTATTACTTTATGTTCAAGTTAATATCTTTCTCTATTTTGTTAATGCTTACTTATGACATCTCATCTTATTCAGTTATCAAAATTAAAACTTAAATTGTTTAGGAATTTTGTTAATCTTCCGGGGGCTTGTGATGAGATGGGTTTTTGAGTTAAAATCTTTTAAGGCATATGGGTTTTGTAATTAAGAAATAAGCCAGAGAGGTTCCATTTTGTTTCTTTGTATATAGTATCTGTGCTATGCTGACAAGTTGTTTTCTAGGCGAGCAGAGAGAATGTTATTCTGAAGGCCTGAGAAAGGACTGTGTGATTAGATAGATGGGAATTGTTGTGACTCTTTGAGAAACCACCGTAAACCCAAATAACATCTGCTGTGTATGAGAAAGAATTCATGTGATGTAACAGGACTGTTTGCCTAGTAACGAACTCTGATTGGATGACATCGTGGGAAGGTGCATTAGGCCCTTGCCAGTTACTCTTGAAAAAGGAACTTTTTGCCTATAGACTTTGTCTTTCCAAGACCGACCTTTCAGTGATTCGTGACCTACACTTCAGCCATATGGGACTTACCCTGATGTCTTTAGAGAGAGTTTGGTGGCCTACCTACATGGACTGGTTTCTATGCTTTGCTGGATTACTTTTGGACTTATGGGATTTTTCCTAAGGACTGTGTATTACTATTTTCTATGGACTGTTCTATGGAATATTCTTTATGGACTTCTTTTCTTGGAATACTCCATATGGACTATGCTCTTGTAATTTTGTAAGGACTATGGTATATTTACTGGGTTTTTTTTTAAGGACTATGGGACATATAAGGGATTTTTACTTTTGTTTAGGGGTTTTTATTCTATAGGATCACTGAGGACTATAGCCTTTTCATAACCTACTTGGATTATTTTGGTTTTTACTAATGATTTCCTGTTCTGGAACTGTTTTGATTCTTTTTAATGTCTTTTTGTATTTTTAATAAGGTTTTTGAATACTTTTATATTTTTCATGTTTTCTTTGCCTCACTACATCTGTGTAACTAAACAGCACAATGCTAGCTTATTTGTTTTGGTTTAATTTGGCTTTGAATATCTAGTAACATGTTTTTTTCTTTAATAAAATAAAGATTATAAAACTCATGTGGTTTCCTGAACAGTACACTTGCCATAGGGTCATCTGAGAGTGCTGCCTCGGCCTAGCTTACTTAGAGTCCTGTCAGTGGTGCAAGTTAAGTCTAAGGACTACAAAGCCCACTTGACCTTTTCACAATAATATCTGAGAGTACCAGGGTGTTCTTATGTGGGCAGACCTGTGAGAAGGAGTGTTGTAGCATGGCTGACTGAATTGGACTCTTTCAGCCCATTTTAGCATGTGCAAACTCCTGATTGCTCTCTGTCCAAGCTTACACATGTGTTTTCGAACCCGTGTTCGCTACATGGTGGCAGCTGCGCGATGGACCACGTGCTGGGTTTTGTAGTACCTCAGGATGACCAATTTTTGTTCTATCTGGCAGCTTGAGTGACTCTGATCCACAAGCTAAGTTTTGATTGCAGTGGGACACTGAGGCTTCAAGGAGCTAGGTGCTTCCCTGGGTGTAAACAGTAATTTCCTAGGAAACACTGTTTGCCAGCAGTTAGATCTAAAGGCTGTGGTGAGAGGTGTTAAATCTTCAGGCTGTGGTAATGTGTGTTAGAATCTGGGGTGCTCTTTTAAGAAAGAGATTCCCAGTGGGACAAGCAAACTGTTAGGAAAAAATTGGATTTAATCAGCAGGCATGTGCAGGGTGTTACAACGTTGTAGTGAAGAAATTCCAAGATGCATGTCCTTTATTTTTGGAGTGCTTGCATCCAAGTTGAGCAGGTCATTTCACAATCTTAGGATTGCATAAATGACTCTGGCTACATTGTTTTGGAACTTGCATCCAGGTTTTTTCTTTTTTGTTTTGGCCTAAGTGTACTCCTATAATCTTAGGATTTGCCGGAGCACCTGGCCGTGTTCCAGACTAGCTCTGGGTCTCCCCACTACGATCTTAGGATCTGGCAGGAGTACCTAGTTGCATCTGGCTTGGCCTAGAGTCATGCCCTATGATCTTAGAGGTATCTATCTGCACCCAGTTCAGTCATTGATCATCTCTGTAACTTTAGGGTTCACAGAGTGATCACAGTTTTTCTTTTCTCTTCCTTTTGGATTTTTCAGTATTTTGGTTTGGCAGCTGTTTGTTCTCTCGCCTATCTTAGGATAGCAGAAGGGACAGCAGTTGGTCATAAGTGCAGAGGAGATTTTTAGATTTTCCTTTCTATTATTAGAGTTTTGTTATCGCTGACCTAGCCTAGGCTAGATTGCCAGCAGAAGATGGAGGAGAAAAACCAGTCAGATACCGTGGATATACTCTTGGAAGTGGCTTCGGGATTTTTCGAGCAAGCCAAGCAGAAAATTAGGGAAAGAGATTTCCTGATACGTGAGCTTTATCAGGAAAACATCCTTTTAAAACGTTTTCTTAGCACAGAACCTGGCTTGATGCAAAGGTTTTTCCAAGTTCAGCAGGGTTCCTTTGGGGATTACTGCAATGAGATGCTCCAAACAATTGGGAGCAACCCTGAGATGCAAGATGCTTGTGTGGAAAGAGTTAACGAGGCCCAGTGGAATTCTATGGAGCATTCCAGAGAAGACAGCGATTTATTGCCCGTCCAAACAAAGGATTTACAGGCCCTGGAGCCGAGCGTAGAGAAAGGAATGCAGGAGAAAGTTTGCCGGGAAATAGCATCGAACGGCGCAAGGGAAAACTGCAGTGCTCCAGAGAATGTCAGTGCATTGGAAGTCAGCTCAGCACCAACCTCAGCTCTTTCCCAGAGCACAGGACAGGTGAGAAATTCTGAAATAATTCGGGATGAGACTGAGAGCCCTCACATCAGCTTAGATGTAATAGAGACTCAGCTTGATTCTTCGCTAGGACTTGTGTCAGCAGATTTTGATGCATGTCAGATCTCAAACAACCCCCCTTCTCTTAGCCCAGAGGGAACAGCGAAAGCAGACCCTGTTAGGTTGGCAGAGACCTCGTGTACTTCATGGCAGTTCGGAAGTAAAGAAATATACCAAGGGGGTGGCCTACTCAAGGTACCGGAAAAGTCAGCTGAGGAAGCTGGAGGAGTGAAGGTTTCCTCAGAGTCTTTGCCAAGTGCCATAGGAGGTGATAGTGGAGCAGTTTTGCAGCATGGACTTTCACATTGTTGCGATAGTACAAATGACTCTGTAAACTTGATTAAAGATAGAAAGCTGCATTTGAACCTGTCAGATTGTGAGACTGTTCCTAACACAACCAACGATGGGGGAAGCGCTAACTTTTTGGGATTACAAAGTGCTGATGTTTCTCCAGAGACTGAAATCATATCTGAAGGCTTTGGCCCAGTACCACAGTTAATCTTCTCAGAAAGATCTTTAGAAAGAAAGGCAGAGGTTTGGGACCATTCTTATTTTCAACAGCTTATTTTCCAAGGAAGTGGTGAGAATGCTGATACTGTTTCTGAGGCTATGCAGAGTACTCCCGAGGAAACTTTGATGCAACAGCGGCCTCTTGTGACCAAACCTGATAGCACAGCTAATTCAGCAATACAGGGATCCAGGGGTGAAGGCATTGATCAATTTGGCCCAGGACAGATATTGGAGTCTGTGTTAGCTAATCCTAAAGGAGGGCTTTATCAGATTTTAATTAAAGAGGAACATCGCCCTTATACATCATTTACTTGCCCTCAGGGAATTTACCAACTCAGAAAACTAGCACCTGAAATGAAAAATACTTATATTACTTTTCAGAAATTGGTTGATGAATTAATGCAGTGGTATTTCAGATTGCAAAAATATGATTTTGATGTAAAACATCTACTTAGAAAGGAGGCTTTAATTCCCCACTGCTTATCTCGAGTGTTTAGTGCAGATGCAAGGGGAGAAAATGGCTAGAATTGATAAAGATCTGATGTTTAATTTTCTTGGTATTCTGTATGGCTATGTTCCTGAGCATACATAGAATGTTTTCACTATTATTACTTCATATCAGTATATTTGTTTGTCAAGTCATTAAGATGTTAAACCTGGTTTCACTATTTTACTGTTTGATGACTAGAGTGTTATCTGAGCATATGCAGAGTGATGTATTTGATTAAGTATACTAACATGTTTATTCTTCTGTTTTTCAGACTAGTAGAAGTGTCTAAGGCAAATTTCTCTCATGTATGGTAAATACTGTAATTATAATAGTTCTCATGTAACAATTGTTTTGCTATTTTAGAATCATATTTGAAATGTATTACTTTATGTTCAAGTTAATATCTTTCTCTATTTTGTTAATGCTTACTTATGACATCTCATCTTATTCAGTTATCAAAATTAAAACTTAAATTGTTTAGGAATTTTGTTAATCTTCCGGGGGCTTGTGATGAGATGGGTTTTTGAGTTAAAATCTTTTAAGGCATATGGGTTTTGTAATTAAGAAATAAGCCAGAGAGGTTCCATTTTGTTTCTTTGTATATAGTATCTGTGCTATGCTGACAAGTTGTTTTCTAGGCGAGCAGAGAGAATGTTATTCTGAAGGCCTGAGAAAGGACTGTGTGATTAGATAGATGGGAATTGTTGTGACTCTTTGAGAAACCACCGTAAACCCAAATAACATCTGCTGTGTATGAGAAAGAATTCATGTGATGTAACAGGACTGTTTGCCTAGTAACGAACTCTGATTGGATGACATCGTGGGAAGGTGCATTAGGCCCTTGCCAGTTACTCTTGAAAAAGGAACTTTTTGCCTATAGACTTTGTCTTTCCAAGACCGACCTTTCAGTGATTCGTGACCTACACTTCAGCCATATGGGACTTACCCTGATGTCTTTAGAGAGAGTTTGGTGGCCTACCTACATGGACTGGTTTCTATGCTTTGCTGGATTACTTTTGGACTTATGGGATTTTTCCTAAGGACTGTGTATTACTATTTTCTATGGACTGTTCTATGGAATATTCTTTATGGACTTCTTTTCTTGGAATACTCCATATGGACTATGCTCTTGTAATTTTGTAAGGACTATGGTATATTTACTGGGTTTTTTTTTTAAGGACTATGGGACATATAAGGGATTTTTACTTTTGTTTAGGGGTTTTTATTCTATAGGATCACTGAGGACTATAGCCTTTTCATAACCTACTTGGATTATTTTGGTTTTTACTAATGATTTCCTGTTCTGGAACTGTTTTGATTCTTTTTAATGTCTTTTTGTATTTTTAATAAGGTTTTTGAATACTTTTATATTTTTCATGTTTTCTTTGCCTCACTACATCTGTGTAACTAAACAGCACAATGCTAGCTTATTTGTTTTGGTTTAATTTGGCTTTGAATATCTAGTAACATGTTTTTTTCTTTAATAAAATAAAGATTATAAAACTCATGTGGTTTCCTGAACAGTACACTTGCCATAGGGTCATCTGAGAGTGCTGCCTCGGCCTAGCTTACTTAGAGTCCTGTCAGTGGTGCAAGTTAAGTCTAAGGACTACAAAGCCCACTTGACCTTTTCACAATAATATCTGAGAGTACCAGGGTGTTCTTATGTGGGCAGACCTGTGAGAAGGAGTGTTGTAGCATGGCTGACTGAATTGGACTCTTTCAGCCCATTTTAGCATGTGCAAACTCCTGATTGCTCTCTGTCCAAGCTTACACGTGTGTTTTCGAACCCGTGTTCGCTACATGGTGGCAGCTGCGCGATGGACCACGTGCTGGGTTTTGTAGTACCTCAGGATGACCAGTTTTTGTTCTATGTGGCAGCTTGAGTGACTCTGATCCACAAGCTAAGTTTTGATTGCAGTGGGACACTGAGGCTTCAAGGAGCTAGGTGCTTCCCTGGGTGTAAACAGTAATTTCCTAGGAAACACTGTTTGCCAGCAGTTAGATCTAAAGGCTGTGGTGAGAGGTGTTAAATCTTCAGGCTGTGGTAATGTGTGTTAGAATCTGGGGTGCTCTTTTAAGAAAGAGATTCCCAGTGGGACAAGCAAACTGTTAGGAAAAAATTGGATTTAATCAGCAGGCATGTGCAGGGTGTTACAACGTTGTAGTGAAGAAATTCCAAGATGCATGTCCTTTATTTTTGGAGTGCTTGCATCCAAGTTGAGCAGGTCATTTCACAATCTTAGGATTGCATAAATGACTCTGGCTACATTGTTTTGGAACTTGCATCCAGGTTTTTTCTTTTTTGTTTTGGCCTAAGTGTACTCCTATAATCTTAGGATTTGCCGGAGCACCTGGCCGTGTTCCAGACTAGCTCTGGGTCTCCCCACTACGATCTTAGGATCTGGCAGGAGTACCTAGTTGCATCTGGCTTGGCCTAGAGTCATGCCCTATGATCTTAGAGGTATCTATCTGCACCCAGTTCAGTCATTGATCATCTCTGTAACTTTAGGGTTCACAGAGTGATCACAGTTTTTCTTTTCTCTTCCTTTTGGATTTTTCAGTATTTTGGTTTGGCAGCTGTTTGTTCTCTCGCCTATCTTAGGATAGCAGAAGGGACAGCAGTTGGTCATAAGTGCAGAGGAGATTTTTAGATTTTCCTTTCTATTATTAGAGTTTTGTTATCGCTGACCTAGCCTAGGCTAGATTGCCAGCAGAAGATGGAGGAGAAAAACCAGTCAGATACCGTGGATATACTCTTGGAAGTGGCTTCGGGATTTTTCGAGCAAGCCAAGCAGAAAATTAGGGAAAGAGATTTCCTGATACGTGAGCTTTATCAGGAAAACATCCTTTTAAAACGTTTTCTTAGCACAGAACCTGGCTTGATGCAAAGGTTTTTCCAAGTTCAGCAGGGTTCCTTTGGGGATTACTGCAATGAGATGCTCCAAACAATTGGGAGCAACCCTGAGATGCAAGATGCTTGTGTGGAAAGAGTTAACGAGGCCCAGTGGAATTCTATGGAGCATTCCAGAGAAGACAGCGATTTATTGCCCGTCCAAACAAAGGATTTACAGGCCCTGGAGCCGAGCGTAGAGAAAGGAATGCAGGAGAAAGTTTGCCGGGAAATAGCATCGAACGGCGCAAGGGAAAACTGCAGTGCTCCAGAGAATGTCAGTGCATTGGAAGTCAGCTCAGCACCAACCTCAGCTCTTTCCCAGAGCACAGGACAGGTGAGAAATTCTGAAATAATTCGGGATGAGACTGAGAGCCCTCACATCAGCTTAGATGTAATAGAGACTCAGCTTGATTCTTCGCTAGGACTTGTGTCAGCAGATTTTGATGCATGTCAGATCTCAAACAACCCCCCTTCTCTTAGCCCAGAGGGAACAGCGAAAGCAGACCCTGTTAGGTTGGCAGAGACCTCGTGTACTTCATGGCAGTTCGGAAGTAAAGAAATATACCAAGGGGGTGGCCTACTCAAGGTACCGGAAAAGTCAGCTGAGGAAGCTGGAGGAGTGAAGGTTTCCTCAGAGTCTTTGCCAAGTGCCATAGGAGGTGATAGTGGAGCAGTTTTGCAGCATGGACTTTCACATTGTTGCGATAGTACAAATGACTCTGTAAACTTGATTAAAGATAGAAAGCTGCATTTGAACCTGTCAGATTGTGAGACTGTTCCTAACACAACCAACGATGGGGGAAGCGCTAACTTTTTGGGATTACAAAGTGCTGATGTTTCTCCAGAGACTGAAATCATATCTGAAGGCTTTGGCCCAGTACCACAGTTAATCTTCTCAGAAAGATCTTTAGAAAGAAAGGCAGAGGTTTGGGACCATTCTTATTTTCAACAGCTTATTTTCCAAGGAAGTGGTGAGAATGCTGATACTGTTTCTGAGGCTATGCAGAGTACTCCCGAGGAAACTTTGATGCAACAGCGGCCTCTTGTGACCAAACCTGATAGCACAGCTAATTCAGCAATACAGGGATCCAGGGGTGAAGGCATTGATCAATTTGGCCCAGGACAGATATTGGAGTCTGTGTTAGCTAATCCTAAAGGAGGGCTTTATCAGATTTTAATTAAAGAGGAACATCGCCCTTATACATCATTTACTTGCCCTCAGGGAATTTACCAACTCAGAAAACTAGCACCTGAAATGAAAAATACTTATATTACTTTTCAGAAATTGGTTGATGAATTAATGCAGTGGTATTTCAGATTGCAAAAATATGATTTTGATGTAAAACATCTACTTAGAAAGGAGGCTTTAATTCCCCACTGCTTATCTCGAGTGTTTAGTGCAGATGCAAGGGGAGAAAATGGCTAGAATTGATAAAGATCTGATGTTTAATTTTCTTGGTATTCTGTATGGCTATGTTCCTGAGCATACATAGAATGTTTTCACTATTATTACTTCATATCAGTATATTTGTTTGTCAAGTCATTAAGATGTTAAACCTGGTTTCACTATTTTACTGTTTGATGACTAGAGTGTTATCTGAGCATATGCAGAGTGATGTATTTGATTAAGTATACTAACATGTTTATTCTTCTGTTTTTCAGACTAGTAGAAGTGTCTAAGGCAAATTTCTCTCATGTATGGTAAATACTGTAATTATAATAGTTCTCATGTAACAATTGTTTTGCTATTTTAGAATCATATTTGAAATGTATTACTTTATGTTCAAGTTAATATCTTTCTCTATTTTGTTAATGCTTACTTATGACATCTCATCTTATTCAGTTATCAAAATTAAAACTTAAATTGTTTAGGAATTTTGTTAATCTTCCGGGGGCTTGTGATGAGATGGGTTTTTGAGTTAAAATCTTTTAAGGCATATGGGTTTTGTAATTAAGAAATAAGCCAGAGAGGTTCCATTTTGTTTCTTTGTATATAGTATCTGTGCTATGCTGACAAGTTGTTTTCTAGGCGAGCAGAGAGAATGTTATTCTGAAGGCCTGAGAAAGGACTGTGTGATTAGATAGATGGGAATTGTTGTGACTCTTTGAGAAACCACCGTAAACCCAAATAACATCTGCTGTGTATGAGAAAGAATTCATGTGATGTAACAGGACTGTTTGCCTAGTAACGAACTCTGATTGGATGACATCGTGGGAAGGTGCATTAGGCCCTTGCCAGTTACTCTTGAAAAAGGAACTTTTTGCCTATAGACTTTGTCTTTCCAAGACCGACCTTTCAGTGATTCGTGACCTACACTTCAGCCATATGGGACTTACCTTGATGTCTTTAGAGAGAGTTTGGTGGCCTACCTACATGGACTGGTTTCTATGCTTTGCTGGATTACTTTTGGACTTATGGGATTTTTCCTAAGGACTGTGTATTACTATTTTCTATGGACTGTTCTATGGAATATTCTTTATGGACTTCTTTTCTTGGAATACTCCATATGGACTATGCTCTTGTAATTTTGTAAGGACTATGGTATATTTACTGGGTTTTTTTTTTAAGGACTATGGGACATATAAGGGATTTTTACTTTTGTTTAGGGGTTTTTATTCTATAGGATCACTGAGGACTATAGCCTTTTCATAACCTACTTGGATTATTTTGGTTTTTACTAATGATTTCCTGTTCTGGAACTGTTTTGATTCTTTTTAATGTCTTTTTGTATTTTTAATAAGGTTTTTGAATACTTTTATATTTTTCATGTTTTCTTTGCCTCACTACATCTGTGTAACTAAACAGCACAATGCTAGCTTATTTGTTTTGGTTTAATTTGGCTTTGAATATCTAGTAACATGTTTTTTTCTTTAATAAAATAAAGATTATAAAACTCATGTGGTTTCCTGAACAGTACACTTGCCATAGGGTCATCTGAGAGTGCTGCCTCGGCCTAGCTTACTTAGAGTCCTGTCAGTGGTGCAAGTTAAGTCTAAGGACTACAAAGCCCACTTGACCTTTTCACAATAATATCTGAGAGTACCAGGGTGTTCTTATGTGGGCAGACCTGTGAGAAGGAGTGTTGTAGCATGGCTGGCTGAATTGGACTCTTTCAGCCCATTTTAGCATGTGCAAACTCCTGATTGCTCTCTGTCCAAGCTTACACGTGTGTTTTCGAACCCGTGTTCTCTACAAATGGGTCTATAAAAGAAAATTGCAAAACAATGGGGATTACAGGTACAAAGCAAGGTTAGTGGCTCAAGGGTACGCACAAAAGAAAAGTGTGCATTATGACAAAGTGTTTTCACCAATGGTAAAAGGCTTTAACTTTGGCTGCTTCCAGAAACTACATAGTAAACCGCTTTGACATTACAACTGCTTATTTAAATGCAGAATTCAGGAAGAGTTATACATGGTGCAGGCACCTGGTTTTGAAAGCTCTGAACCAGGGGTGGTATACAGATTAAACAAAGCTATTTATGGATTGATACAATTGGCGAGATACTGAAATCAGTATTTACATTCAGCATTGGAAAAGTTAAAATATAGAAACAGTTTGGCAGATCCATGTTTATATGTAAAAGAATACAGAAAGGAGCTAAACATTTTGATAGCCTATGTAGACGACATATGATTTATGTCCAAACATCAAAGCCAAATAGATTTAGAGTGGTGACGACAATAATCGCTTGACGACGATAATCCGCTCCATGAAAATTGCTGTTAAGCAAAATTGTCGTCAAGCGGGGAAAAACCCATTGGAATGCATTGAAAACCGGTTAATGCTTTCCAATGGGGAAATACTTCATCATCCAGTGAAGATCGCCTATAGAGAACCACCAATCAACTGTTTAAAATCACTGTCTTCTGAAGCTTCTGTCCGGAAAACAGCTATTTTGTGAACGGAGGGAAGACATTTTGAGAAAGGAAGCCATTTTGCAGAGCCGGAAAAAACATAGTTTTGCAAACAAACAGTTCGCGAAGCAGGCACCTAATCGACGTAAAGCAAAAAACCCCATAGGAACCATTTTGCGATCGCTATAGCAAGTGTAAAAATTGGTCTGAAGCTCAACATAAAAAAAAATTAAGATCATGGCCACTGATCCCATCACCTCCTGGGAAATAGAAGGGGAAGTTATGTAGGTAGTGACAAATTTTACTTTCTTGGGCTCCATGATCACTGCAGATGGCGACAGCAGCCATGAAATTAAAAGACCACTGCTTCTTGGGAGGAAAGCAATAACAAACCTAGACAGCATCTAAAAAAGCAGAGACATCACCTTGCCATCAAAGCTCTGCATAGTCAAAGCTATGGTTTTTCCAGTAGCGATGTATAGAAGTGATAGCTGGACCATAAAGAAGGCTGACCACCAAAGAATTGATGCTTTTTAATTGTGGTGCTGGAGGAGACTTTTGAGGGTTCCCTGGACTGCAAGGAGAACAAACCTATCAATTCTGAAGGAAATCAACCATGAGTGCTCACTGGAAGGACAGATCCTGAAGCTGAGGCTTCAATACTTTGGCCTCATCTCATGAGAAGAGAAGACTCCCTGGAAAAGTCCCTGATGTTGGGAAAGTGTGAAGGCAAGAGGAGAAGGGGACAACAGAGGACGAGATGGTTTGGGCAGTGTCACCGAAGCTACCAACACAAATTTGACGAAGGTCCAGGAGGCAGTGGAAGACAGGAGGGCCTGGCATGCTCTGATCCATGGGGTCACGAAGGGTCAGACATGACTTAATGACTAAACAGCAACAAATCATACACAGCAATCCTATGGATGTTTACAGTGAAGAAAATTCCTCTGTATTAAATGGGGCTTATTCCACAATAAAGTCTTTAAAACTGCAACTTGTTTTCAAAGTTGTATTCTCACTCTGAATTTTTGAACTCACTGCATCACTGATCAGGGTTGCAGCACCTCAAGTACAAGGCAGGCAAAAGAGAGGATTATGTTGCCGTTCTAACCCAATGATTAGCCCCAATTAGAGTAGACTCACTTAATGAATGAGATCTGCTAAGTAAACATATAGGTTTCCTTGTTTCAATGGATTGCTATAGCTGGGACTAACACATGGATTTATTTCACACATTTGTGTGTGAAAGCAGTTCATATTTAATTTCTAAATTGTTCTCTCATTGCTGTGAATTCACTCTAAGTTTCAGTAAATGTATCTTCTGTTATAGGACGTTCATGAAAGTAGAGCAAATACTTGTTATTAAAAGAAATTAATAGCATGGCTCACATATTCCACTTTGATGTTATTTCTGATTGGGTAAATTATATAACTTGACTGGTAAGAAAATGTAGAAAAGCCTTCTTTTAACACAATTTATTGGCACACATATTGGCAAAGCATACATAAAATACAGTTTTATGTATAAGACACGAATTCACTTTTTTATATGATATCCTGATATATGTAAATGAAAAAAGCTTATTTTATAAAGTTTCACATAAATATACTGGAATAAAAAATTGATTAGTTTGGAGGGCTTTACAAAAGTATTGTTCAAGTGTGTGGAAAACAGCAGAAGACAATAAAAACACAACAAAATAGTTTTTGTTTAAACTGCTTGAAGAATTAATGAATTGCATGGCTTTCAGAATGGAGATCAACAGCAATTTTACAAAGCATAAACTCTCCTAGGGACTGGGTGATTTTCTCCACATAAAATTATTTGTTACATCTTTCACGGAATAATAAAAGTTGTCTCAGTGCTTTTAATAAAAGAAAAAGAAAAACTATTAATTAGTTAAAATGGCCACAATAGAATCAAGGGTACTATGGTAATGACACAACTGGTTTCACCTGGAAATTCAGCACATGATGGACTTTGGAACTAGTCATATAATGGATCCCCTGAGAAAGGAGGGGACCACTTGCACAATTGTTGGCGCACATGTTTTTTTTCAAGCAGGATACTGTCAGATTTAAAGTGGTGAATCCTTAAAATGGCTAGAACAAAAAAAAAGAAGGGTAGTTCCAACAAGAGAGAACATCAACTTATGCTATGCAACAGTTAATGAAGAAGTAATGTTGTAACCCAACATATTTAGGTGGAAGCTTCCCAAAACAGAAATCCTGGTTCACCAAGGAGCTAAGTATATGCACTGATTTTCAAACTTGGTCCTCTTCCGAATCTAACAACCAAAGCTTTAAGGAAACCTGAAACGTCATCAATAATATTTTTGGAAGAAATCATTGAGGAGCTGGACTTACTTCTCTCCTTCTCCTTTTATATATCTGAGCTTTGTTCAATCATTTGTTCAATCATTATTTAAGCTTGTGGTGATCACATAGATTGAGGTGAATATTCTGCCCCTCCTTCTTTTTTGCTTTCAATATGTTAAAACAACATCTGAAAAGGCAGAGGCTGTTCCATCCTTGTAGTATTGCTAGAAGAACCAGAACATGGATAGGCTACAGGAATAAGACAGCTCTCTCACATTAGACTCTCACTCTCATGAGTTGAAAGTAGATATGGGGATGACTCATTCCACCTCCCCCACCTAGAGGCTAGCCGAGTGGGAAGAGAGTAGTGCTCCACGAGTGATTGGAAGGATGAGCAAGGCCACTGCTACCGCTGGACGTGTGAGTCTATCTGCATGGGGATATTTGTATTAATATACAAATACCCCCCATCTCTAGTTGAAAGTGATGGTTGAGGGGTGATGCCAGCATGCATTGTGACATCCTTAGATAATGACTAAGTAGGGTTCTAGGTAAATTGGGACTTTAGTTTTAAAAGTAGCTACAGGAGATGCCTTTATTGCACTGTGTTCACTCCACTGGATCAGAACCATACGAAATATTGTATTTTTATATGGTTTTAATATAAATGTGATTTTAAATGGTTGTGATTAAGAATTACACCTACTAATATGCACTTAACTGAACTTGTAATAGCTGGTTGTTCATGAAGCACACATGTGTACATTTGATAAATATATTTCATTAGTTCCTGCTATCCAGGAACTAATGATATCTTCATATCACTTTCCTCAGTGAGAAGGCTTTGCAACTTTGCATGAGGAAAGTTTCAACTCCAAAGTTGGTAGGCTACAGTCTTTCTTCATAATAATTTTTTCCTGGAAGCTATCGAAATTCTCCCTTCTTTTGCTCCCATTTCAGATTCAGTTGGAAAAAAAAAACACACAGGGAAAGAAAATGTAAAACTTTTAAAATCATCTCTCAGAGAAAAAAAATCTCAACAACAATTTGGAAAGTATGTCATTCACCCCACTGAAAAAATCTTAGTCATGATCTAGGTTATTGAAGCTAAAATGTAATTTCTAAATGGGATTTGTAGTCATGGAATAATGTAGAAGGGAAATCATCTCAGTCTGTGTCATTTTACTAGAAGCTTGTAGAAGTTGTTTTCTTTACAGCAAGTTAGGAATGTTATCAGGAAGATAGTGTTGCCAAGGCTATGCTTGGTGAAGGCAAAGCCAAGAAGTCATAACATTGAGAAAGAATGTCAACAACACCTGCAGTTCTCATGAGAAAAGGAGGTGGAGAAAGAAAAGGCGGTGGAGAGAGATAAGCTGTTCTTCGTCCTGATTGGCTTACGCCAGTGGAGAGTGAAGGAGGGGATGTTTTTCAGCGTGTGAAGAAAAACGACAGGATGTTACAGAAGGAGAGAGACTCTTTTTTATTCTTTTCTAACTCACTATGGATTAATGGATATTTGATTTTTGAATGGACTTTGGACTTACAAAATGCTAAGATGTAGTTCTTAGTAGAAGAATAGAAGGGAGGCCTAGCCTTACCTATTTTCTAGTTAGTAGAAGTTTCTTATTTTATTTTTGTGGCTGGGATTTGCTAAGATTCTAACTATCGGTAGTTGTGGAAATGTTTTTGATTGCTATGCTTTGCAAGAAATTGGATTTATCTAAATCTTTATTTTTCTAATAAAATAATAATACTGAAGGTCTTATGCTTGGTCTCTTGAACAGGTAACCTGCTACCATGCTTAATTGGATTTCTTACAGGCCACAAAACTATGCTACTTTGAGTCCAGTATTTTCCTGAGTTCTAAGAGGACTAAATGTCTCTAAGACTCATGGTTGTATTTTGGTTTCTCAGAGGTTTTTAATTGGGAATAGACTTGGGAAAAGGTGCTGGTGGGACAGCCTGGTTGAGACTTGGACTCATCTCAACTTAAATAGGGGTCAACCAGACCTGGAACCTCTCTATTCCAGTCATCTCTTAGGAGAGCTGATAGGTTTACAAGTAGATCCTCAGCACTGATGATCTGGTGTGGCCTTTAACAAGATAAGGGAGAGTATAGGAGAAACAATTATCCACTGAAATGGTAGTAGTAAGAAATTGTCATAGACTGATACTTACCCATCCAGTTATTTCACAAAAGTTAGTATCCATATCATGCCATGTGCAAGGGCTTCCAAGATAATTAAATATTTAAAATTATATACATTATTTTTCCAACTTAAAAAAAGATAGCTGTACATCTGGAAATAGGCTGAGTATCTGTGGAAAACTAGGAGGTTTTTGTGTGTGTAAAGAATGCTGGGAGATAGTTAATCGTAACCTGGTGCTATAAGCAACAACAGATGCAGCTTCTGATAACTTATTGGGAAGCCTGTTGTGTTGGATTTTCTGACTTTGTCTCCTGATTAGTGGAAGGTTTACTATTCCATGGGCTGTTGTTTCCCAGTGCAGGTGAATTGTTGAATTCTTCTTCATCATCCATGCCATTTGTTGCATCATATTGTGTGTTCTCTAGCCTGGTGATGAGCCGTTCATCTTCATCCCCAAATTCTCCACCCATCAAGGTTGGTTCTCCAACTACCATCACATCCTGTGGAAAGGATTGAGCATTTGTTATATATTGAAAACTGGAAAAGGCAAAAAAAAATACAGCAAAACTTACCATAGTCATCAATTTATAAGAGCAGCACGTCATATGAGAGGTATACCAGGGTGATCCTTTCATGCAAGCCCCCATCAACCTGATGTATCATTGCAGGTTTCGTGATGGTGTGTTCAAAAGGGAAACTCACTGATCCTCTATAGTATGAGGAAACATATGTCAATTGTTTTATTTCCCATGTTGTTAACTTTGGAATCCAAACCACAACTAATAAAAGTGGAATAAAATGGTGTTTCATTGGGATTATGTAGTTGCTTTAAATTGACTATACAACCCTTTCCAGAGTTAACCATTTTTAAATGACTTTTACCAGTCACAACACTCATATTATATGTACATCACTACATCACAATTCTCTTGGATAAGCTCCGTAAGTGAACAGGAATCACCACAGTGTTCTTGCATGGCTCCCATTCATTTTGAGGTGGCCTACACACAAGGACATCCTGGTGGACTGAGCCCTGAGTCTTTTATTTTATATTTTTATTTCTTCAGCCACTGGCCAGAGCAGTTGAAGTGAAGATAATAATGCTACCTTGTATCAACCAATGGAATATAGAAATCAGATTTCTTATCCCTAACCAATGCACTTGACATCTTGCCACTTAATTATGGTAATTAATTTAGGTAGATGTTTTAAAAAATAAAAACTACATTCACATTGATTTGACCATTTGCTTCACTAATTAAGTAATTAGCAAAAAAAAAAATAAAAAAAAACCCTGCTGATTGCCAACAAGCCCTGAATTTACCATCTGTTATTTCATGTTATTTCACCTCTCTCTGTGTAGGCAACACTGCTGCCAATCTGTGTAATAAGAGGCCCAATCTGTCTAGCTGGTTTCATAAAAAGACAACAGAATGCTAATTATAATTACAGTGATGAAGCCAGCAGTTGTCAAAGCTGAAGAGGGCAAGAAGGAAATATCTGTCCCACTGGTGCTGTCAGTGTGAAGAGCACTTTCATAAAGATATTCACAGCACTACAAGCACAATTGTGCATCAGTGGTTTCCTGCTGATCCTCAGCCAGCAGCAGAGGGGGTTCAAAGAAAGAGTACCACATAGGAAACCAAGGAGCTTTCTTAATCTCTCTGCTAACATGAGACCCACAAATCATAGCATTTGCGGGGTTGGGATTTAACTAGGGAGCACATCTTTTGACAAAATGTCTTTGGCAAGGCCTCTTGTGACACATTTTAAGAAAACAGAGTCCTACTGTTGTTGACATTTGTACATATGGATTTAACAAGACATTCAAGGCTGCAGGTCTTGGTACTGAAAAGGCCTCACCTCTACTAATATAATTATAAATATTCTGCTGAAAGGAAGCAACAGGCCAATAGTGTTTATCACTTCACTGTTACCCTCATCTGACTCAGTCTCCTAGTCTCTGAGGCAACTCCTCCAAGACTCTCTTGCTGGCCTTTGTATTAGGATCTCCTTCTCAACAGACTTCTCAGTCTATTCCTCAGTCTATTGGGGTCCATTCCTCCCCAAACCCAACTTTCTAAGAAGTATTTGAATTCATATGATAATCTCGGTCTTCAGAGGAAATCAAGCCTATGTAACTTGGCCACATTCACTCTTTGTGCATCTCCTTTCTCTCTCCTTCCTTAACTTACTTTCTGTTGAAATTATGATTGTAAGCTCCATGGAGCAGAGAGAGAAATAGATGAGTATTTTGTTTTGCATGCTGCTTTGTTCAATATAAATAAACTACCTATTTTTAAGACCTTATCAAGACTATTTTCAATAAAAAGAAAACTTTAAAATTATTAAACATGTAATATATTTAATTAAAATATAGTCTTCTTGTTATTCTAATAAATTGTAACTGTGTTTAGTAGAGACGGAGGTATTTGTATTTGTGTATGAATATCCCAGTGCAGCTGGAGTTAACCAGAGCCGAACTGTCTACTCACACATCTGTTGCCACCGATGGCAATGTACATCTTTCCAATCACTCCCAGAGCACCGTTCTTTTCCCGGTCATCTAGCCACTCATGGCAGAGGGTGGGAGGATGAGTCTTCCTACAAAGCTGCTGAATGGCTAGCCAAGCAGTCTCCGGAGCAATTGGAAGGAAGAGAGGGGCTGCTGCCACTGTCAGATGCATACAGACCCTCATTAACTCCAGCTGTGTGGGGATATTTGTATTCATACCAATACCCCCATCTGTAGTGCTTTGTAGAAAGAATGAATATATTGCTTAAGTAGCAAACTGGCATCAAAGCCAATAGGTGGAATGTGTGTCTGCATTTAAAAGTGTCTAATGAATGTGCATTGCATGTGTAAAATGTGAATTGCATCAGTCTGAGGGATGGGAGGGTGGGAAAAAGATATTAATCGGGATGGAGCATTGGTGCTAGTGGTGGAACTGTCCCCCAAACCAATTCTACATTCAAAAAACTATTCTTCCTCAAGACTTCAGTGTGTGCACCCAGGGTCTTCTAAAAGAACACCTGATACTTGAACAGAGAGGTTCCAGGTGTAAGTGTATTCCTAAAACAGTTGAGCAGAGTTCAGGTAACCCAGTGAGGCAGTACCACTTACCCTTTTCCCAAGTCTGGTCTAAAGAGCAATTAATTGAGAACAAACAAAACTCAGGTTAGTAATGGACTCAAGTAGCATCTCTGTGGCCTGTCACTTAATACTTGCAGATTTGCTGTTCAAGAGACCAAACTTAGGATTTTAAGAATTATTGTTTTATTAGAAAAATAAAGAATTTAGAGATATTCAGTTTGTTGCAAAAGCATAGCATTCTAGTACATTTCCATAAATTAAAGCAGTTAGAATCTTAGCAAATTCCAGCTACAAAAATAAAATAAAAAACTCTAAAATAGCTTAGAAGGTAGGCTAGTCATAGCCCCCTTTCTCTAACCTTACTCTGAACTACATCTTTACATAACAGTAAAAACTAGCATTTGGAACTCAAAAATCCATCCAAAAATCAATACTAAAAATCATTCTAAAATCCAAGCTCTCTTTCTGTCTCCATTCTCCATTTCTTTCATGCTGGGACCACCCTTCTTCTCTACTGTTCTGTGAAGTTAACCAATAAGCGTAAAGGGCTGTCTCTTCACACTCCACCTCCATTTCCCACGTGATGTGCAGGTTTTGTTTTCCTTTGTCAAGATGTTGTGTCTTGGCTCCTTATCATGGAAAATTCCAGCTCGCTTGAGGAGAAACAGCTTCTTGAAGCATCCAGTCATGCTAACATAGACCAATATGGATTCCTTCTACAAAATTTGATGACTACAAATTCCATTCATAAATCATATTTTAGGCTTAATAACCTAAACCATGACATGCCACCCCTGGGAGTTCCAAAAATCTGAACCAGTAAATCTAGTTTCCATTTTTGGCTAATAATTACAATAATAAGTAGTAATTAGCTGATTACATAGTGCAAAATACTAATGATTAAGGGGAAGGAAAATTTCCCCTTCACACCCTCTTCTATCAACTTGTAATACATATGCTTCTTTAGTAACATTATAACATAAATACAACAATTTTATATTTATAAAATCTGACTTCAAACCCCCACTGAGGCACCGCCATCATCCCCCCATGCCATGAGGGAGCAGGCCGGGTAGGTGGGACTCATTCAGCCCTGGAAGGCAGCCCATCTAGGAGAAGGAAAACTCTGACTTCAAACCTCCACTGCCTGCTTCATGTATAGCGTCAAAACACTAGACACTGTGCCAAGTCCTCCATATAGAGCACGTTACCATAGTCTCTTGAGACTGAAGGATGCCTATGATAATAGATAATTATATTATCTACCTCCCATATTTTAAAAGATAGACAATATCCACAACCTTATTATACTGTTACATATTAATCCCTGTCAGCATTGTTAATATTTATTCTACTAGTTTTCTCCCTGTTGCTACCTGAATATTTATCACATGTGGGGATGTGGAAAAGTCACAGAACTGTTTTTCTACTATGCAAAAACTGTTGTCATCCAGATGAAGAGTCTGAACTGGGTCTCAATGTGGTTTGTGGATAAAACATTTTATAAAGAAAAAAAAAGTACTGGGGGCTCTTCTTGGAACCTATGCCCTCTGGCTGAGCTTGTCTAATACCAGATGTGTCATGCCTGAACTGAGTTGCCTGCTTGTGAATGAAATGTAGCACATGCTTGGAGACATCCTGTTGCTGTTATTTCTTCACAGACCGAAGAGCTGTGTTATTTCAATGAACTTCTCTGGCACTGAATGCTGAACTTGCAATAGACCTGGCATGGTCGCAGAGAACTAACTATAAGAATATACAATCCATGTATTTAGTGATGAAATATTTTCAAATATTTAATGCTTGCAAAGCAGTCTCATTCCCTTTAAACAGGGCTGAACTACCTGCTAAAGGATGTTTCCTGTGGTATTGATGCAAATAAATTCTGTAACACCCCCCCCCCCCAAATCCTCTAGGCTTTAACAGTGTGTTTGCAACAGATAAATTTTTCTGTGCCGAGAATGAATGTATTGAAAATCAGATACTTATAAAGTAACACAAGGGGTTATTTATCTACATTAAGAAATTAATAAAGTGATTCCAAACTTTACAACTTCAGAGAACCATTTACAGTACTAATTTTCTCCACAGGAAATATTCTAAAAGAGGGGTGGGTAGAAGGTGATTCATCATTCAATGACAGATCTCCCAGTGATCAGCAACAATTAGATGCATGCATCACACATGTATCTCAAGTTATTGAAAAAGAATATTTTGGGGGGGAGCAGTGGATTTTTGTTTGAGCTTGTATTGCCTTTATGAGCTTAGTTTTGTGTTTCTACAAAATTCCTGGATGTGTTTGGAGGCATTTTCTGCTGACCTGAATTATATTGCTTCTGTTATTGGATCTCATGATACCAGTTTTAAAACAAAAAAAGTAGATTCTATAAGTTTCAAGTCAACCCATCCCTGTTTAAAATATATTCTGTCCTTGAGTTGGTCTGACCATCGGGTTTCACCATCACTCCTTGCAGGCAACAGCACATATGTCACAGACCACATTGAAACACCATCAGAACAACATTCTGCTATAGCTGTGCATTATACACTGCAGACAAAGACTGCAAGTTTGTTCAGAGAAAGCCATCTACTGTTACTATTCTTCTGGAAACCACAGCTTCAAAAAAGGCAATGTGCTCTTTCATTTTTGTGGATGCCAAGTCTGAGAATTTTCTAAAGATTCCCTAGGTGGAATTCTGGGAGTTTCAAAGTACATACACCTACATTTTGCTCATGGAGTGAGAAGCAGAATCCAAGAATTAAACCCTATAGTTTTCTTTTACTTTGGGACACACAGTTATGGACTACTCAGGGCAGCATGTAAGATTCAGCTATATTAAGTCGGGTCATGGTTAGATATAGCAATATTTTAATCTACAAAAAATTGTTTAGTCATGCTTACAAAAACTGGGGAAACATAAGACTAGCCTGCATCACTTGTTATCCACCAATGCAGCTCACTAGTTATGCATGATAACCCAGTCGTGCAACCTACTTAGAAATATAACCCAATGAGTCCCAGATTGGTATCTATAGGGTTGCAGCCTATACCACCTGCCACCTTGGACTGCAATAACTGGTAGACCACAATACATACTTAATTAGTTGTCTTACCTTGATGGGACTCAAGCTGTGGCAACCCAAACTTTCTCCATCCCCACATGAGCAAAAACGTTTGTTTTTTGAAAAAACTTTGAAACAAACTCAGCTGTTCATGTAGTTTAAATAACAGAAAACACAAATGTGATTAAGTTAAAACTTTTTTTGTATTCCAATACCATTATATGTTAGACAAATTGATTTTAAAAAATTACTAAAATTATGTTTCCCATTTGTTCTATTTTTATCAGTAATGTTTGTATCTGAATGATAGAAAGCATTCAGAGCAACACCTATGCTTTTTTTTAAACAGAGCCAAAGAGCAACCCCAGAATAGGAAGAGTATACGTAAAAGAAAACTGAGTTGTCCACTTTTGGTTGAGAAAGAAATTTCAGCCTGAGGTAAACCCTGCATGCAGCCACTGTCCACTTGGTTGTGTATTTTATTAGCTTTTTAGCCACTGACCTAGTTACCCACAAGCACTTTTCCTGTATTGGCCAGTTATATGGTGGACAATTACCACTGGAAATATATACAAAGTTACTTCTTATCAGAGAGGATCATGGACTGACAGGTAAGCCTTGGGAAAAAGGCATTGTTTTTTTCTGTTTACCCCAGCCAAAATTTGTTCTGGAATGTGTAGATTCTTGTCATGTTACTGAAAAACTTGAGATACACAGAACTCCTTCCACTGGTGGTTTTCTTCCCCCCCCCCCCCCAATACCAGCTCATATAGAGGTTATTCATGCAAGGAAGTAATGTGGGACATAGGAACCTAGGAAAATAAAACAGTTGAGCTGTGTCAGGCAGCATTATAACTCACTACACAATGATGTCAGGGCTGTCTATGCAGTACAGTTCTGTGCAACCACAGAGTTGCATAAGAAGTTTCTTTACAGTCATGTTTTTTTGAAAAATGTAGAATCTAGTAATTATGGATCTAAAAGCATGCTCAGAAGTACTTGAGTAATGATTTCTGAAATCTCACAAAAACCAGAAGTAGTAGGCCAATACAGTTCCTAGTGGTTAGGTACCTTTAGGAATACACACAGCCCCGAGTACGGCAAATAACTAAACTCTAATAATATTCTGTACTAAGAGGGGTCATGAACTGAATCAGAACTGCAGATACTGAAGTGGATCCATCACTGGAACAAAGTTAAAACAATTTGTATTAAATGAATAGGGCCTCCTTCCCTATTCACACAGGGTAAATTGATTCAATTGAGCATATAGGAATTTGAATACCTTTTTGCAGCAGGTCTGTGGTACATCCCTATGCACTGTACCACTGAGTCCCCTGACCCTTGGTGAAACCCCTTTCAATAACCTGTGGGGGAGTGGGCTGGAAAAGCCCCATTGCATGCAAAGAATCACTTTACCATTCTTCGGATCTGACTATAGATCCTAATGGTGATAGAACAGTATTAGAAGTAGAATATTAACTGGAGGGTTACAAGGAAAATGAGACTTACAGGTAGCTGACTTGAAAGACTCAGGCTTGCAGCAGCTGCTTTTTTCTTGCTGTTGGCGTTGTTTGTGTTGTTCCCAGCACTGCTATTGGATGTGCTGCTGGTTGAATTTTTCCTTTTCCTGCGTTTGGTTGTTGGCTGTCTTGTAGGTTCCGCTACAGTAGACACACAGGAAGCAAAAGGAATGACATATATCAGTGTATGTGTGGTCTATCCTCCTCCTCTTTCTCCAATTTAAAATTCCTAATGTACACATTTACTAAATCAGATTGCTCAATATTTAAAACAGTGTCCTACAAATGAAAGAAAATATACATTTAGAGTAACAAAAGATTTATATATATTGATCATACCTGGAAAAACTACTTCTATAAAGAATCTGTTACAGTTAGAATTCCAAGTTCTCCTTGAGATAGATTATGTATATATCTTAGGACTACAGAGCTGAAAGGGACCCTATGGATCATCGAGTCCAGCCCCTGTCAAGGAGGCACAGTGCAAAGTGGAACTCCCAACCTCTGACAAAATGCAGTCTCCTCCTGTCTGCCTGATCATCACCTCAACTCTAATAGGAAGTATGAGGCAGCAGTACAAAGAACTGTATTAGCCAATATTTGAATCACACAATATTCTTTGTCCACTGAGACCACAACACTATAACTATGAAATGAATGAGAACATTCCAGTTACACTCCCAAAGAATTGAAGATATTCTTTGTTAAGTTACAGTTAAAAAATACTACAATTATACTTCCATTAGTGGTAAAAGGAATTAATGGGAAGCTATTAGTAATAGTAATAGTTTTCCCCCCAAACAGATACTGACCATTCATATCTGAAATTCAAATCATAATTTTGTTTGCAAAAATAGTAAAAAAAACCTCATTCAACAAGGGAAGCATCCACTTTTCCGCCTTTCTAGCTGTCTGTGGTATCTGTAAGGCTCTCCTCTTACACCACATTCCAAATGATTTGAGTTTTGCCCCTTCCTTCACTGTCTTTGTTTCACATAGTATAGGTGGCCCATTCTCAACAGGGGCCCTGGCACATTTGAAAGGGGCCACAGACTGAAATCTGTGAGAAGGGGAGCTCCAAGGGTTTATGAGGGCCCCTGGTAACTGAACTAATGAAATATCCAAGCAACATGAGCTTGGCCCTTTGCACAGGCTCCCTGCTGTTTTCATGGCTTTTTGTAGACCAGAAAGAGGCAACTCTGCATGCTACTTTCCCAATGATTGCTGATGCAGGCACCCTATCTTTTTAAAATTGGAAACCAGTTGCCTTGCCTGTTTTTGATTGGAAGCCACCCATGATTGCAACCTAACTGAGACAATTTTGCCTGCTGCCTTCCAGCAATTGTTGACACAGGCACCCTGCTTGTTTTTCATTGGAAGTCAGCCATGATTACAGCCTTAACTTGCTGAGGCAGTTCTGCCAGCTTCCTCCCCAGAGATTGCTGATGTAGGCACCAAACCTGTTTTTATTGGAAGCCAGCTATGAATGCAGTGAATCAGCTGCCAGCTGCTTCCCTCTGTACTGTAATGTCTGTGTGTGTGTGTGTGTGTGTGTGTGTGTGTGTGTGTGTGTGTGTGTGTGTGTGTGTGTGTGTGTGTGTGTTTCAACTCACTGACTGTGCTGGAGAAGATGAGTGCAGAAAAGCAAGGTAGAGTTTTTTTACTTGTTCTGTCCTTTTTTTTTTAACTTGCTGGATCTATGCCTCCACTGCCTGCACCTCCCTGCGAGGCTGGTGTTGCTGTGAACACACTTGCAGCTGCTGCAATAGAATGGAATGTTCAATTCCATAACGAGCTTCCATCCCTTCAACCTACATAGGCCAAAGTTGCTGCAAAAAGCCCTGTGCAACTCAGAAAATGTGGGTGGGTGCATATGTAACAATTTGTGTATGTGTGTGGAGTGAGTGGAGTGAGTCAGAAAGCTGGTAGTAGAGCATGGAGGGACAAGCAGCAGCAGCAGCAGGAGGGATATGGGGCTGGGTTGCTCTCTCTCTTTGGGGCCTCTGTCTGCCTCTTTCGCCTCTAAGAGGCAAGAGGTCTGTTGGACTTCTTGTTTTGTTGCTTGCCCTAAGAGCAAGTCTGTGACCAGATATACCATATACACTTGTTTATAAGTCAACACAGGTTTTTAGGATCAATTTTAAGATGTAAATTTCTTGACTTTTACACATGTATACAGTATATGGTATTTGTTGATTATTTTCTTTTTAATTTTTCCTTTTTTCAAATTAATTTCAGAAATAATTCTATTCATGAGTTCCTTGGCAAAAAGAAATGTTGGCAGTATTCTGTGGAATACTTATCATATGATTTCATTGCATCTCCTCAAAACCCATCTTTGTCTATGTGTTTGAACAGCATGATTACGTTTTCACTTGAAAGCATGAGGCCAAGCAAATTGGAAAAAAAAACAAGAAACAAAAGATCGACTCTTGGATTTCATTAAAAACTCTGAGAGAATTTCAAGAGAAAGCCAATATCAACACATTTTTACTTATATGTCAGAGAAATTAGACAGGGGTCTTGTTGCATCCTACAAAATTAGTAAATAGATTGCTAAAACTGCAAATGCTCACAACGTTGGTGAGTCATTTATCCTGTCTTCAGTGTCCATAATAATATCTGATGTGATGAATTTGAATGCCAAAGAAACAATTCAGGCAATTTGCATAACTTCCCTGTTGCCAGAAGAATTGATGAGATGGCACATGGCATTGAAGAGGGATTGGTCAGTTCAGTCCAATGCAAGAAATTCTCTTTACTATTAGACTAAACTACTTTATTTATTTATTATTTATTTGTTTGTTTATTTATTTAATTTATATGCCGCCCACTCTACCCAGAGGTCTCTGGGCGGCTTACAATAATTAAAATTCAATACAATAAAATGATTAAAATACAATTAAAATACAATTAGAATTGCCATCATCAGGACCCACAGTTGTTATTTCAATTAAAAGCCTTCTGGAACAGGAAGGTTTTGACCTGGTGCCGAAATGTCATCAACGTCGGCGCCAGACGAATTTCAGTTGGGAGGGCGTTCCATAGTCTAGGGGCAGCTGCCGAGAAGGCCCTTTGTCTACAAGCCATCCCTCTTACCTCTTTGAGGGATGGCTCTTTCAAAAGGGCCCCCTGGCTAGATCTTAACTGCTGGGTACGCTCATATGGAAGGAGGCGGTCCTTCAAGTATCCAGGGCCCAAGCCGTTTAGGGCTTTATATGTCAAAACAAGCACTTTGAATTGGGCTCGGGCAGCAACTGGTAACCAATGTAAATTGAACAGAATCGGCTTGATGTGATCTCTAGCGGCTCCACCACTCACCAGCTGCGCAGCTCGATTCTGGACCAGTTGCAGTCGCCGGACCGTCTTCAAAGGCAGCCCCACGTAGAGCGCATTGCAATAATCTATACGAGATGTTACCAGTGCGTGTGTAACTGTCATGAGACTCCGCTCGTCCAGGTAGGGCCGCAGCTGGTATAATTTCCGCAGCTGAAGGAAGGCGCCTCTGGCCACCGAGTCCACCTGGGCTTCCAAAGTTAGACTGGGGTCCAGGAGCACCCCAAGGCTGCAGACCCTGTCCCTTAGGGGGAGTGTAACCCCATTCAGGGCAGGGAAATGGCCCTCCAACCTGTCCGGCGAAGCACCCACTAACAGCACTTCCATCTTGTCTGGATTGAGTTTCAATTTATTAACCCTCATCCAGTCCATTATCAGGTCCAGACACGAGTTCAGCACAGAAACCGCCTCACCTGGATTGGTGGAAAACGAGAGGTAGAGCTGAGTGTCGTCAGCATATTGCTGACTCCTCAGCCCAAACCTCCTGATGACCTCTCCCAGCGGTTTCATGTAGATGTTAAACAGCATGGGGGACAGTATCGAGCCCTGAGGAACCCCATGACATAAATGCCATGGGGCAGAGCAACTGTCCCCCAGCACCACCCTCTGGACACGGTCAGCTAGGAAGGAGCGGAACCACCATAAAACAGTGCCCCCAACTCCTAACCCAGCCAGCCTATCCAGAAGGACACCATGGTCGATGGTGTCGAAAGCCGCTGAGAGGTCCAGGAGTATCAACAGGGTCACACTCCCCCTGTCTCTCTCCCAGCAAAGGTCATCGTACAGGGCGACCAAGGCAGTCTCTGTACCAAAACCCGGCTTGAAACCTGATTGAAATGGATCCAGAAAATCCGTTTCATCCAGCAGCGCCTGGAGTTGCCCGGCCACAACCCGCTCCAACACCTTGCCCAAATAAGGGAGGTTCGCCACTGGTCGGTAGTTAACCACCAGCCTTGGGTCCAGGTTAGGCTTTTTAAGGAGTGGTCGAATTACTGCCTCTTTCAAGGCGGTAGGGACCACTCCCTCTCTCAAAGAGGCGTTCACAGCCTCCTGGACCCAGGTGCAAACCCCCCTGGCAGAACTTCCGATTAGCCAAGATGGGCAAGGGTCGAGCAGTGTGGTGGTAGAACGGACAGATCCAAGCACCTTGTCCACATCCTCGGGTCTCAACAATTGAAACTCATCCATTAAAGTTTGACCTAAGCACGGCACACTGGACACATCTTCCGATTTTGCAGTAACAGTGGAGTCCAGCCCACTGCGAATCTGAGCGATTTTTTCCTCAAAATGAATAGCAAACTCGTCACAGCAAGCTGATGAGCAGTCTGGGACCTCCACCAGATTTCCCGGTTGAAGAAGATCCTGGACCACCTGAAACAGCTCTGCTGGACGACATTCTGAGGAAGCAATGCGGCTGGAGAAATATTGCCGTTTCGCCAGCCGTATTGCCACGAAATAGGCCCGATAATGGGCTCTAAGTCGTGTTTGATCGGATTCCCAGCGGGACTTCCTCCACCTGCGCTCCAGCCGTCTCCCCTCTCGCTTCATATCCCGCAGTTCAGAAGTATACCAAGGAGCTGTCTGGGCTCGGCGAGCACGGAGAGGGCGCTTAGGCGCAATCGTGTCAACCGCCTGGGTCATCTCCCTATTCCATAGGGTGACCTGAGCTTCGACAGGAGCGCCGACCATATCAGATGGATAATCCCCCAGAGCATTCAGGAAACCATCCGGATCCATTAGTCTCCGGGGGCGGATCATCTTAATCGATCCCCCACCCTTGCAGAGGGAAGAAGAAGCTAATAGACTGAACTTGACCAGGAAGTGGTCTGACCATGACAATGGGGTCACAACCAGCCCCTCCACATCCAAACCACCACCTTCCAGTCCCATTGAGAAAATCAGGTCCAAGGTATGGCCCTTCTCATGTGTCGGGCCGATGACACATTGAGACAGCCCCATGGTTGTCATGGCGGCCATGAAGTCCTGAGCCGCCCCAATCAAGGCAGCCTCGGCATGGATGTTGAAGTCTCCCAGCACCAACAGCCTGGGAGTCCTCAACACCAGGTCCGAGATGACCTCCGTCAGCTCAGGTAGGGAGACTGTTGGTACAGATAATGGTGCTCGTCTCATGGCTTATGTGCAATTCTGGACAGGCAATGAACTGAGATACTGTATATTGTTTGCCAGGAGGATTAAAAAGGATACTGAGGGACTGTCTGTTTTTGAAGAAATCAAAAGTTAGTTAAGTGAGAACTATATTTCAATTGAGAATATAATTGCTTGTGCTACTGAAGGTGCTGCTTCTATGGTTGGTTGATACAGAGGATTTGTTGCCTGTAACTTCTGTCTTTACTGTTCATTGCATCATCCACAGGGAGCACCTAGTATCTAAGAACTTGGGATGGCACCTCAATATTTCATTTTCAGTTGCCATAGAGGCTGTAAACTCCATTTCATCCCATGCTCTTCAGGATCATATTTGTAGATAGTAAGGAAGTCATTGTTTCTTTCCTTAAGAAACTTAAAGTCTATTGGCACAATATACGTAGGACACTGGGAATTTTTACAATTTCCAAACCTGAAGATGACTGTAGAGGCCCTCAAGGATAATGACCTTACCATTTATGTAAAGCATCACAAGAATATGCAAGGAAGATTTCATGACATGTTAAACATGAGTATCAATTTTGAATCCATTTGAAGTACAACCCACCAAAGCTGAGGCAGAAATTCAAGAGTTTGATTGATCTTCAGTGTGATTTAACTGCACATCATCAGTTCCAGTCAGTTTCAAAAAGATTTTTGGATCAAGTGTGATTTGCCATATAAATTTCCAACACTGTGGGAGAAAGCCCCCAATTTTTTATTGCCTTTCCCTCAACATATTTGGTTCAATGTGGATTCAGCAAGGTAATTTCCTTGACAAGATCCAGGAACAGAATTGATATCACGATAAGAGGTGACTTCTGACTGTCATTGTCTAATTTGGAGCCTGATATCATGAAACTTGCAGAAAAGCACCAAGCTCAAGGATCACCTTAGGCCTAACAGATGTTTAATTTCACACAGTCTTTTTAAAAGTGTTGTCGAGCATGTTGAAATGTTAATGTATTCTGATGTTCAGTAATAAAAGATTTTATATTTATTTGTTCATGTTACATCCTTGTTTGATGGGGGAGCTGGAACCCAAGAAAAGCAACTAGGGGCGCTGTAGCCAAAAAGTTTGAGAATGGCTGTTATGGATTATTTTGCCCCTGGTTTCCAGTGAGATTCTTTGCAAAATCCACCTCTTCCTTTTTTTTTAATTTCAGAAGGCAAAGGAAAACATGCACACAATGTGTTTGTACAGCTTTGGGTCCAATATGGCTTTTCTTCCTCAAGCTGCCTACCTCAAGGAAAGGGTTTAGAACCTGGAACACAGTTTTCTAATCTGCATTCTGCAAAGCAGACATGGCAACATTAGTTTATTAGAAGGGTCAACAGGTGTGTATCTTTCTCCATTGTATGTATTGCACTTACACTTTTGTTTCACAATTTCATTAAATCCAAAACCACCCTTCAAAATATTTTGCACAGAGGGACTGCAATCATATCCCAAGTGCCCTTTCCCAACAACCATAATACAGATCCCATGATCATCTTCTGGAATCCTCCAGCACTAAGTTGCTGTTGGAATTTATGTTTAGTTTATTTATACCTAAACTTCCATTTTTAAAAGCTAGGAAATTGATTTCTTTTTTAAAAAAACTTCCAGTTTATGAATGTGGGATATTTTGCTTCTGTATTCATAGTTCAAAATGCCAGAAAATGTCCCAATATTGCTACACAATATTGTATCCATACTGTCAGCAGAAAAATGTTGCAGCCGCTGGAGAGACCATGGGCTTCAAACAGCGAGGCTGGCTCTTTGCCCCCCACTCCAGATAATGCAAAACCATCTAGTCTCGTGTAACTTGCAAGTGGGAGGGGGGAAAGCCAGGTTAATTAAGGGACTTTCCCCCCTCACACCGCCCTCTTCTTTATCGGGCACCAAAAGAGACAAAGACCTGCTGTGTTACTGTAACTTTAATAGCTGTGTCATTTGTATGTCGAGCTTGACGGATGGGAGGGTAGCATCGGCTCCCTACCAGGGTCTATGTTCTCGTTCCTTTATTTTATTATCTTGAGTCTTTTACTTATTAATTGTATAGTTGCTTTGTTTAAACCAGTGGTCGGGGAACAGGAGTAAATTACCCCAAATGGGGTAAAAATGAAAATCCTGGGGGTAATGAGCATAGCGCTACTCCCCCACTCCCACCCACTGCAGCCCAACCTCAAACTGGAAGCCACCTCTCCCTCCTTCCTTGGTTGCGGCACTTGTAAATCCTCCATTCTTTTAGAGATCGGAGATAAGGCTGCTTGATTGGTTACAGGTGTAGAACAGCTCCAGGCAGTCAATCCAGCTTGTGAATGACTGCTTCCGCCAGAGGTGACTGTGAGCAGGAGGATGGAAAGCTCCAGTTAAGGAGGGAAGGAAGGTGCGAGAGAGCAACGGGAGGCTTCATCAGCTTGTTTAAATTTATGTAGAAAATTGAGGGAGGGAGGGAGGAAGGATGGATGGATGTGTGTGTATGAGAGAGAGACTGACTCAAAACTGAAAAAAGGAACAGGCAAGAAGGACGGAAGGCTTGAATTAAGGGGGGGAAAGGATGGCTTCATCAAGCTTGTTTAAATGTAATGAGAGGAAAAGGACATATTGAACTGAAGCAACTAATTGTTGAAAATTGAGGAAGGAAGGGTTTGTTTGTGTGTGTGCGTGTGTGTGAGAAAGACTTGACTCTTTCATAAAACCATGAAAAAGGTACCTTCTAAAATTTAATCTCCAATGCATTTAGCTCTGCAGTTTCTACTGAGAACAGCAGAAGTCTGAAGTGTGTAGCAATCACGTTTCTCTATTTCTCATCCTCAAAGCAGACAAGAGTATCAAAGCAGACAAGACTGAACCCCAGTCTTTCTGTTAGTGGTCCTACTTTGACTGGAGCACCAAACAAAAGACTGTGGGTTTCTTTATTGAATCAATCGATATCATGTGCAGTCTTCCTCTTTTCCTACTGCATTGCACTTTTCCCTGCACTTTCCCCTGCACTTTTCCCTGTTTTTTCACTCTCCTCTTTCACCCTCATTAAAAAGTTCTTTAATTCCTGGTATCATCTGCATATCTGAGGTTATTGATATTTCTTCTGGCAATCTTAATTCCGGTTTGGGATTCATCCAGTCCTGCCTTTTGCATGATGTATTGTGCATATAAGTTAAATAAGCAGGGAGACAATATACAGCCTTGTGGTACTTCTTTCCCAATTTTGAACCAATCAGTTGTTTCATATTCAGCTCTAACTGTTACCTATTGTCCCACATATAGATTTCTCAGGAGACAGATAAGGTGGTCAGGCACTCCCATTTCTATAAGAACTTGCCAGAGTTTGCTGTGGTCCACATAGTCAAAGGCTTTTGCATAGTCAATGAAGCAGAAGTAGATGTTTTCTGGAACTCTCTGGCTTTCTCCATAATCCAGTGCATGTTAGCAATTTGGTCTCTATTTCCTCTACCCCTCTGAAATCCAGCTTGTACTTCTGGGAGTTCTTGGTCCACATACTTCTGAAGCCTATCTTGTAGGATTTTGCACATAACCTTGCTAGCATGTGAAATGAGTGCAATGGTACGGTAGTTGGAGCATTCTTTGGCACTACGCTTCTTTGGAATTGGGGTGTAGACAAATCTTTTCCAACCCTCAATTGATGATGATAAAAAAATAGTGCACTGGTCCTTTGATATTGGGCTGTGGCACCAGGGTGGGTGACATGACCTTTAGCCTGGTTTGTTCCTTTTTGCACATCACACACAGAATGATTAAAGTGGTAGGAAAAGCCCCCCCCAACTCTGTGTTGGCTGTCTCTAGCAAGCATGTCATTGCTAGCACCACTCTGGCAGCCATTGATGATGATTAAATCCTCTGTGAACTAGCAAAAATTTAATGCAACTTGCTTACTACTCCCTATACCACCCCATGGCTGGAGTGCAATGTGTTCCAGCAAAAATATCTTTTTTAATTTGGTGCATCCTGCTAGTTCAGTACATAGCCTGGCAGCCATTGATACTAATGATATATCCTGCTAGTTCGGTATACAGCCTGTGTAAATTCAATAAAATTTTGAATTCAAATAACATATTATTTCCTTCCTTTCACATCAAGGGGCTAATGTTGGCATATATACATTTTGGGGGGGGGGGTTAAAGGTAAAAAAGTTCCCTGACCACTGGTTTAAATTTTAATAAGTTGTGTCGAGCGAGCAAGGGGGAAAAGGGACAAATAACTGGAAAGGATGGAGACAGATGTTGTACTAAAAAAAATTAACTAACATAGAGTGTGACTGTATTGAAAGAGGAAATAGCAAAGAGGGAGAAAAGTACTTGAATCAGGCTTTTTGTTACTTTTAAATTATAGGAACTGTTTAATTTGGCTTAGATTGGATCACTCATAATTTCAATTGTTTCATGGTCTTTTACTTACCTTTTGGATGAGTTTTTTAAGGCATTGGATCTGCGTTTTTGTTTGCCAGTCAATGGCGTGCCTCCCCCCGCCCCCCGCATTCAAACAGTAATGGTTGGGAAGCAACTTCACTGGTAGACCAGACGGTCTACTAGCAAAGTGTGCAATGGTCTAAAAAAAGAGAGAAGAAAAGTAAAACAATAATAAAATAGATTATATTAAATTAGAAAAGGAAGGTGAAAGGAAATTGAAGTAGTTAATTGCAGTAAATATTAAATAATAAATAATAAATAATAAATAAATACATTTTTAAAAGAACAGAGAAGAAGCATAAATATATATTAATATTAATAATAAATATTTAGTATTAAGTTAATTAGTAACTTTAATAAAATAATATTTCATTGACTAGCAAATTAATTATTAAAATAAGATATATCTAGCAATTGAATAAAATTGAAATAAGTAATAGTTAATTCATCATAGGAATAAATTCTCTGATTTAATTAAGTGGAAAATTAATTGGTATAATTAATTATTGAAATATTTTATTAAGTATATTGTTTGCAACATAATTAAATATTTAATTTACAAATATAAATACATAAGCCTGGGCTAAGGGAGCATTTTAGAGGGCACTGTCCCCAACGTTCTTTTCTAAGGGGCAGTGGCTTGGAGCTTTTTAGGTCTAGAGTAAAAATCAAGGTGACTTTTACAGGGGAAAGTCAGGCCGCAAATTGTGACTAATTAACGTCTAGAACCTATTCTGCTGTCAACTGGGTTAAAACTAGTTAGCATTCATTACCACTTGAGTAATCCATAACTTAAGGCAATGATGACATTGAGGAAGGGGAAGGGCACCCATAACAAGAAAAGGCAAGCCCCTCAGGTGTCTCCTCCACATCAGCTGACAAGGGGTCCTGGCCAGTGTGACAGGAGCTACAGGAAAAAAAATTCGGCCCTGGAGGCCCAAAGGATGGCAAGGCAGTCTCCTCAGCCAAGCAAGGTTTTACCATACAGATCGGCTAGGGAGACAAAAAGCCATCATAAAACTAAATTAAAAGCAATGGCTCAGGACCTAATGGCTACGTTTACTGCTCTTGAGTCTTCCCAGGTCAAGGAAGTCCCACCTAGGCATGATGCTGATGGGGCCTCAGTGATTCCGGGGACCTGAAGCATGAAATGTGAAGGTCTTCGACTCTGGGTGCATCAGAGTTGTCATCTGCCTACCAGGAAGGTCAGGATGAGGTGGAGGAAGTTAGCTTCACTACATCACATCTTCTGGATGACCACTGCTGGGCTACAACATCACACAGTGAGTAGGCTATCACACCTGGCACTCACACACCTACTGCAGGGCCCTGGGCTGGTGGCACTTCATTTAGTTACCCTACATGCACACCCTACAGCACACCGAATACAGGGTTGACCAACATGCCATGGCCATACACTAATCTGCAGTTTAGTGGTTGGGGCATGCCTTATGCTGCCCCCCCATGCAGTCAAATTGACAATGTACATAGTGCAGGGGCTTGGCCATATCCTTCTGTGCCTATTACAGGCTACAATTCAGTTCCCTTAGCGGCTTTGCCATGTGGGGATTACTCCATGCCCCTAGGGAATCATTTAACCCCTAGGGGCATGGAGTAATCCCCACATGGAAATTTTGCCCGTTCACCCAAGGTTCATATTACATAGACAGGGCTTTACCACTTTTGAAAAGTTCAGTACATTTACAGAATGCAAGATTAGGCAAACAGCGCATTGTAACTATACTGCCCATTACCTTGATGACTTCCTTTTCTGTGAGAAAAGGAAGTCAGGTGATTGCAAATTCATATTGGATACATTCGAGGCTCTGGCAAAAGAGCTTGGGCTGCCCCTAGCCGAGGAGAAGACTGAACTGTAGGTTTGACAGCTGTGCATTCCAATGGGGGAGAAAAAAATTCACCAAAAATTAATGAAGAGTCAGAACAAAGCCAAAATAAGTTTGCAAAGGTTTTACAAGGTGCACTAACGATTCCAAGCATTTAAAATAGTTTTTTGGACATTTTAAGACATTCACAAAACCATTGGAATGCACTGAATAGGCTTCAATGCATTCCAATGGGGGAAACATTGTTTCGCTTAGCAATGTTTCCTATGGCGATTTTCGCTAAAGGACAGTAATCCGTTCCCATTGGAATGGATTAACCGGTTTTCAATGCATTCCTATGGGAAATGGTGTTTCGTTTAGCAATGTTTTCCCATAGCGATGTTTTTTTAACCAATTAACATTGTTAAACGAGGCACCACTGTACATCTTGGAGGCAATGACTTGCCTAGACTTTCTGGTAAGGTGTTGGTCCTGGACATTATGCATGACTTTAAGTGGTCAAATGCCAGGTACCCTAGCATGCGAATTGTGTGGTCCATGATAATTCCTTGGTTAGCCTGGTGAAGCGCTGAGAGTGTTGGCAATGTTAACAAGGCCCAGTGGGCCATTAACAGAGAAGTATGCAGAGGCATCTGCAGCAGTCTTGGATCAGTGATAGATCACCACAGGTTCCAGGTGGGGAAGCCTGAATTTTTCAGGAGCGACGGTGATTCAGGTTTGGATGCCTTTTTAGAGGACATTAGAGGGGGCCTGCTTATCAAGCTCGAAAGGCTCTGTGGCGGGCATGGGACTAGTTCCTATGCTGTGGCAGGTAGTGTGGGGAAAACCAGGTATTTCCGGTGTGTCCCACTGTAATTTCAGATAAGCCAACAGCACATCTAACCTCCTGGCACTGCTGATCATGCGATTACAGTACCTGTGGTGGGAAGATGCCCTGGGCCACTTCCGGACCAACAGTCATCAAGTAAAGATGGCTTGAGGTCTGGGGGTGTTTATTAGTGGCTGGCCAATTTCCTGCTGTCTTTAAGACCACTGGAACCTGGGGCCAGGGACTCACCCATTGTTGATCAACGGGTGTTGGGATACCAGTGCCATTTACCTTTTTCTGCACTACAGCAGCCCCCCTCCTTTTGCCAAAGGATGGTAAAATTTGAACCTGAATTTATATGAATAAAGTGTGCCCCATATTTAACCCATATCACTGTCTCACGTCTTTATTCCAGGGTTGGGAGGGTAAAGGGTGCCAAGCTTTCTCTTCTAAAGATAAAGATCAGTGTGAATGTTAACAACACCAATGGCAGCAGTCAGAAGAGTTTCCTAATTCTTCTTCTATGCACTTGTTGAAAAACAGCTCTTTTTCCTGCTGGCGCAGCAATATTAAGCCATTTTCTGATGTTTTGAATCATGGATACAGAAGCACAATATTTCACATCCAAAACCTAGATATTTTTAAACAATTCAATAGTTCTTTTTCTCTTTACATGACAGACAGTGAAAAAACTGCATTCAGCATTTTGATCCTTTTTCTGTCACCCTTTATTTTTGCTTCTCAAATGTACTGTAAAAAGTGTTTCTTCTACCATCCATCTAGGTTTTTCTTTTCTTTTTACTATAAGAATTCTCCTTTTAGGAGACTGGCTTGACGTTGCGACGAGACAGCAGCAGGAGGATGGAGCTCTGTCCCCTGGGCTGAATTCTGATTTGTTTGGGACACCCCAGGGTGTCGAAACCACACCGAAGAGGTGGTGAACTGGGGGGGGGGAAGCCTGTTGATTATTTCCATTTGATTATTTCATGCCTGGCTGGAACATAGACAAATTAACCCTAAAGTGGATCTTTTTAAACTGTACTTTGGGAATCAGCATATTGAACTTTTTTGAACCACCTCCGGGGACTTGGAATTTCAGTTTTGGCCGATGCAGATTTGCGGGAACTAGGCTACCAGGACATGGATACAAACACTTAATTGAACTGTGATATTTGGGGGTTTTGAAACTTGGTTCAGGCCTATTTGGCTAAAGTAGTTCCTCTGGAACTGCCCTGGGAGCTGGAAGTGTCTGTGTTTGACTAGCTGGCATAAACTTGTGGTAATTAGGCCACCAGGCCACGGATATAACCATTGCATTGTACCTTGATACTTTGGGGGTTTAAATTTTGGTTCAGGTCTATTTAGCCAAATCAGACTCTTTGAACTGACTGGAGACTTGGAATATCTGTTTGGCTGGCATCAATTTGCCAGGGATCAATTAGGCCACAGATGCAATCATCAAACTGTACTGTGATACTTGGGTGTTACGAATCTTGGCTTAAGCCCTTGGGCAGCTGGAACAGTATGGCACAACAAGGACAATTTTGGGATGAAACAAAATCTACCCTTCAAACAATCCTAGAAATAGTGAGATCCCACTGCCAAGAGGCAAAATTATTCAACGAACATCTGAAGAAGAACTATAGTCAACAAGAGGCAGGGAATAATGAAAAAAGAAATGAGGGTGTGCCGGATGATGTATGCCAATCAAAAGAGGAGCTGAAGGAAATTAATGGGGAAAACCTAAGAGAAACAACTTCAATCTTGGATCTGAGGAGAGTATTAAGGGAAGACAAGGGGAGAAAATCAGCCAAATTAATTTTTAAAAGCCCGGAAGATCTATTGAAGATAGACCAAGTGCATAAAGATCTAGTGAAGATACATCAGATGCACAAAATGGCAGAATGCTTAGAGAGATAGAAACAAAAAGTGAAAAAAGAGAAATAAGAAAGGGAGTTACTTAGATGAAAAAGGGAAAAATAGGAACGGGCACCTTAATGTTGAAAATCATGTATATATCTAACTTCAGGAATTGTAAGGGAGGATATCCTTTATATTAAAAAGGAGAATTAAATTGAAATAAGGGAGCTCTAACGAGGGTAAAAATATAGTATGATGTGTTTGAAAGATGTCTGGAATTTGGGGGGACAACTGGGAAGACACTGAGATGTAAAAAACAAATAATTGTAAGCAAATCATGTAACACAATGTTTGAAAAGCACAAATCAAATGTAGATAGAGTGAAAAACTAATAATATGTATTTTTTTTAAAAAAAATTGCCCTTTTGTATTCTTCCCTGATATCATCTCTGGTGTCAATTCACAATTTTTCTAGTTCATGGTCAGTTGACTTTAGTAAGGCCAATCTAATGTCCTTATATGGACTTTAAATTCATTTGGAATGTTTAAATTATGTTTTGGCACTACAACTATTTTCATGTTCCTTTTCAGCTTTTCTCTAATATTGGATATTAACAGTTCATGATCACACATTTTGCTCCTGGTCTTTTTTTTCTGGTAGAGAGAACACAGCTTTTCCATTTCCTGCTTCCAATTATATAGTCTATTTAATTCATTTAACAGAAACATAGAATCATAAAACAGTGAAGTTGTAAGGGGCTTATCAGGCCATCAATTCCAACCTCCTGCTTGATGCAAGAATACAAATCAAATGATATCTGCCATATGGTTATCTAAGTTTCTCTTGAATGCCTCCAGTGTTGGAGCACTCACCACCTCCTGAGGTAATTGGTTCCACTGTTGTACTGCTCTAACAGTTGGGAAGTTTTTCCTGATATTCAATCGAAATCTGGCTTGCTGTAACTTGAGTACACTGTTGTATGTCCTGCACTGTGGGATGATCAAGAACAGATCCAGCCCTTCCTCTGTATGACAGCTTTTCAAGTATTTGAGAAGTGTTATCATATCACACCTCAGTCTTCTTTTCTCAAGGCTACACATGCCCAATTCTTTCAGTCTTTCCTCATAAGACTTGGTTTCCAGCCTCCTGATCATCCTTTTCACCCTCCTCTGAACTTGTTCCAATTTGTCAGCATCCTTCTTGAAGCGTGGTGTCCAGAACTGGACACAATACTCAAGATGAGGCCTAACCAGTACTGAATAGAGCAAAACTAATATCTCATGAGATTTGGAAACTATACTTCTGTTAATTCACTCTAAAATAGCATTTGCCTTTTTTTGTAGCCATATCATACTGTTGGCTCATATTCAGCATGTGTTCTGCAACAATTCCAAGATCCTTTTTGCTTGTAGTAATACTGTGCCAGATATCCCCCATCTTGTAACTGTGCAATTGGTTTCTTTTCCTGAGGTGCAGGACTTTGCACTTATCCCTGTTGAATTTCATTCCGTTGTTTTCAGCCCTATGCTCTAGCCTATCCAGATCATTTTTAAATTTGTTTCTGTTTTCCAGAGTATTAACTATTCCACCCTATTTCTTGTCATCTGCATATGTGACAGGCATTCCCTGCACTCCCTCATCCAAATCATTAATAAAAATGTTGAAGAGCGCTGGACCCAAGACTGAGCCTTGATGTATCCCACTTGTTACCTCCTCCCAGTTGGAGAATAAGTAATTAGTCATCACCCTCCCAGTACAATTATGTAGCCAATTGTCTAACCACATGACATTTGACCTATCCAGCCCACACCTAGTTAGTTTGCCAATCAGGATATGGAGCACTTCCCTGAAGTCGAAATATATGATGCCTACAGCATTCCCTCTGTCTATCAGGGATCTGATCAAAAAATGAGATCAGATTAGTCTGGCAGGATTTGTTCTTGACAAATCCATGTTGGCTTCTAGTTATGATTGCATTGTTTTCTAAGTGCTTGCACAGTTACCATTTTATAATTTGTTCTAGAATTCTCCCTGAGATTGACATCAGGCTGACTGGCCTGTAGTTCCCAGGTTCCTCTTTTTTGCCCTTTTTGAAGATAGGAACAACATTAACCTTCCTCCAATCATCTGGCACCTCACACATTTCCCATGATTTCAAGAAAATAATGGACAGCGGTTCTGAGAGTTCTTCAGCCAATTCCTTCAGTCCTCTCAGATGCAGTTCATCTGGCCCTGGAGATTTGAACTCACTCAAGGTTGTAAGGTATTTCTTAATTATTTATTTATCAATTGGCCATCTGGTGATATCCACATATACAGTCGCCTGTTCAGTTGCTTGAAGAATGTATTTGTGATAAATAGATTGTTGGTTTCACAAAACTCTGTGGGTCATTCTGCTTCAATCTGTCCCCTGCATCTTGTGGTGCAGTGGTTAAATTGCTGTATTGCAGCTAAAACAGTGCTTATGACCTGGGGTTCAGTTCCAGGTCGCTGGCTCAAGGTTGATTCAGCTGTAAAATGAGTACCCAGTTCATGGAGGGGGGGGCAATGTGTAGCCTGCATAATTAATTTGTAAACCACTTTAAACACTATGGGATGGTACATGAGCAGCACGCTTTGCCTTTTGCTTTGGATCTAATTTTCCAACAATATTTGGCTGCTTTGTTTCTCACTTTTGTGTTTCAGTTACCTATGTACTGTTTTGGTATGTGATCAATTACCTTTTGGATTCTTGCATAAAAGCTTTCAATTTCATATTTAGCATCTGTAGTTGGAGCACAGACTTCAATGAGGGTTATATTGATTGGCTTTCCCTGGATTCTGATGGCTATTATGTGGTCAAACCTTGCATTATATCCCCAAACTGACTGAGCTGCATCTGTGTTAGAGCCACTTCAATTCTCCTGTGTTTGTCATTTCCAACACTTTGTAGTTGGCTGACTGAAAATACCCATTCCAATCACTTTAGTTAATTGACATCAAACACTACTTTGTTTGTTTGTTAGTCGTGTCCGACTCCTCGCGACCCCATGGACCAGAGCATGCCAGGCCCTCCTATCCTCCACCAACTCCCGGAGTTGTGTCAAATTCATGTTGGTTGCTTCGATGACACTGTCCAACCATCTCATCCTCGGTCGTCCCCTTCTCCTCTTGCCTTCACACTTTCCCAACATCAAAGTCTTTTCCAAGGAGTCTTCTCTTCTCATGAGATGGCCAAAGTACTGGAGCCTCAGCTTCAGGATCTGTCCTTCCAATGAGCACTCGGGGTTGATTTCCTTTAGAATTGATAGGTTTGTTCTCTTTGCAGTCCAGGGAACTCTCAAGAGTCTCCTCCAGCACCACAATTCAAAGGCATCAATTCTTCGGCGGTCTGCTTTCTTTATGGTCCAGCTCTCACTTCCATACAACACTACAGGAAAAACCATAGCTTTGACTATTTGGACTTTTGTTGGCAAGGTGATGTCTCTGCTTTTTAAGATGCTGTCAAGGTTTGTCATTGCTTTCCTCCCAAGAAGCAGGCGTCTTTTAATTTCGGGGCTGCTGTCTCCATCTGCAGTGATCATGGAGCCCAAGAAAGTGAAATCTGTCACTGCCTCCATATCTTCCCCTTCTACTGTATTTCCCAGGAGGTGATGGGACCAGTGGCCATGATCTTAGTTTTTTTGATGTTGAGTTTCAGACTGTTTTTTCCACTCTCGTCTTTCACCCTCATTACAAGGTTCTTTAGTTCCTCCTCACTTTCCGCCATCAGAGTGGTATCATCTGCATATCGGAGGTTGTTGATATTTCTTCCTGCAATCTTAATTCCAGCTTGGGATTCCTCCAGTCCAGCCTTTCGCATGATGTATTCTGCATATAAGTTAAATAAGCAGGGTGACAATATACAGCCTTGTCGTACCCCTTTCCCAATTTTGAACCAATTCGTTGTTCCGTATCCAGTTCTAACTGTTGCTTCCTGTCCCACATATAGGTTTCTCAGGAAATGGATAAGGTGGCCAGGCACGCCCATTTCTTTTAGGACTTGCCATAGTTTGCTGTGGTCCACACAGTCAAAGGCTTTTGCATAGTCAATGAAGCAGAAGTAGTATTTTTCTGGAACTCTCTGGCTTTCTCCATAATGCACCGCATGTTGGCAATTTGGTCTCGAGTTCCTCTGCCCCTTCGGAATCCTGCTTGTACTTCTGGGAGTTCTCGGTCCACATACTGCTGAAGCCTACCTTGTATGATTTTGAGCATAACCTTGCTGGCGTGTGAGATGAGTGCAATTGTCCGGTAGTTGGAGCATTCTTTGGCACTGCCCTTCTTTGGTATTGGGATGTAGACTGATCTTTTCCAGTCCTCTGGCCATTGTTGAGTTTTCCAAACTTGTTGGCATATTGAATGTAGCACCTTAACAGCATCATCCTTTAAGATTTTAAATAGTTCAACTGGAATTTCATCACCTCCACTGGCCTTGTTGTTAGCCAGGCTTTCTAAGGCCCACTTGACCTCACTCTCCAGGATGTCTGGCTCTAGGTCAGCAACTATATTGTCTGGGTTGTCCGGGATATCCAAAACTTTCTGATATAATTCCTCTGTGTATTCTTGCCACCTCTTCTTGATGTCTTCTGCTTCTGTGAGGTCCCTTCCATTTTTGTCTTTTATCATGTCCATCTTTGCACAGAATTTTCCTCTAATATCTACAATTTTCCTGAACAGATCTCTGGTTTTTCCTTTTCTGTTATTTTCCTCTATTTCTTTGCATTGTTCATTTAAGAAGGCCCTCTTGTCTCTCCTTGCTATTCTTTGGAAGTCTGCATTCAATTTTCTGTAACTTTCCCTATCTCCCCTGCATTTTGTTTCCCTTCTCTTTTCTGCTATTTGTAAGGCCTCGTTGGACAGCCAGTTTGCTTTCTTGCATTTCCTTTTCTTTGGGATGGTTTTTGTTGCTGCCTCCTGTACAATGTCACGAGCCTCTATCCAAAGTTCTTCAGGCACTCTGTCCACCAAATCTAGTTCCTTAAATCTGTTCTTCACTTCTACTGTGTATTCGTAAGGGATTTGGTTTAGATTATACCTGAGTGGCCCAGTGGTTTTTCCTACTCTCTTCAGTTTAAGCTTGAATTTTGCTATGAGAAGCTGATGATCAGAGCCACAATCAGCTCCAGGTCTTGTTTTTGCTGACTGTATAGAGCTTCTCCATCTTTGGCTGCAGAGAATATAGTCAATCTGATTTCGATGTTGCCCATCTGGTGATTTCCATGTGTAGAGTCGCCTCTTGTGTTGTTGGAAAAGGGTGTTTGTGATGACCAGCTTGTTCTCTTGACAAAACTCTATTAGCCTTTGCCCTGCTTCGTTTTGAACTCCAAGGCCAAACTTCCCTGTTGTTCTTTTTATCTCTTGACTCCCTACCTTAGCATTCCAGTCCCCCAGAAAGAGAAGAACATCCTTCTTCGGTGTCAGTTCTAGAAGGTGTTGTAAATCTTCATAAAATTGTTCAATTTCAGTCTCTTCAGCAATGGAAGCTGGTGCATAAACTTGGATTATTGTGATGTTGAAAGGTCTGCCTTGGATACGTATTGACATCATTCTATCATTTTTGAGATTATATCCCATTACGGCTTTTCCCACTCTTTTGTTGACTATGAGGGCTACTCCATTCCTTCTACGGGATTCTTGCCCACAATAGTAGACATGATAATCATCTGAGTTGAAATCACCCATTCCCATCCATTTTAGTTCACTGATGCCCAGAATGTCGATGTTTATTCTTGCCATCTCCTGTTTGACCACCTCCAGCTTCCCAAGGTTCATAGATCTTACATTCCAGGTTCCTATGCAGTATTTTTCTTTCCAGCATCGGACTTTCCTTTCACTTCCAGGCACGTCCACAGCTGAGCGTTCTTTCGGCTTTGGCCCATCCACTTCATCAGCTCTGGAGCTACTTGTACTTGTCCTCCGCTCTTCCTCAGTAGCATGTTGGACGCCTTTTGACCTGAGGGTCCCATCTTCCAGCGTCATATCTTTTAGCCTTTTGTTTCTGATCATGGGGCATTCTTGGCAAAGATACTGGAGTGGAATTGCCGGTTCCTACCCCAGGTGGATTGCGTTTAGTCAGAACTCTCCACTATGACCTGTCTGTCTTGGGTGGCCCTGCATGGCATAGCCCATAGCTTCTCTGAGTTACTCAAGCCCCCTCGCCACGACAAGGCAGCAATCCAATGTTTATAAAATCCAATGTTTATAAAATCCATTTGTTGCTTTATGGTTTCAAATTTACCTTGATATCTTTTCTAGTTCCATGTTCCAATTGTCTGTTGCTGTACAGGATCTGACTTTCCTTTCACTTTTGTACACATCAGCCACTTGATATATTTTCGGCTTTAATCTAGTTGCATCATTAATGCCAGTGCTATTCAAACTTGTTCTTTGCTGTTTCCCATTAGCAAAGTGCTTTCTAACCTGAAAGTCTCATCTTCCAACACTGTCTTTTGTTTCACTTTGGACTGGCTCATCGTAAGGTTTTCATGGTAAGGAAAGCTCACTAGTGGCTTACCACTGCCACCTTCTGTGCAGTACTAATGAAGGTTAGCTTAGTGTCACTGCTGTTATCTCCTCTGCCAGTGTTACCTTCAGCAACCAGTTCTTCCCAGTAGCTGCTGCCCTCATCACTACTGGAACTATTCATTCATTTCTGCTGAGACAGCTGCTCCCCTTGAAAAGGGTGGATATATCTTTGTCTTGTATCTCAGCTATGACCATTCTGCTCACTTGTAATGGAGTCTGGCCTCCTGATGGAGTTCTTAGTTTCACTGACACACTCAAACCCCTTCATCATGTGTGCATACAGTGTATGCATATGTGTCTAAAAAGGTGTGCACCCACCCCCACTGTAGGTGGTGATAATGGGGCCTTTGGCTCTGCTTCACCACTAAGCACCACAAGAAGAAAGAAAGAAAGAAAGAAAGACGAAGAAGAGCAGTAGCAGCAATTTTTAAACTAAGTCTTATTGCTAAAGGAAGGAATTAGTTCGGGGGAAGAATGGTTTACCCTTTATTGTCAAGTTGTGCTCCTCCAAATTACTCTGAGAGTACAACTACATTTGGGAACTTTTAATAATATAGCTGACTGGATAGCTCAGTGAATTAGAGTACTTGGCTGCAGAGCCAGGGTTCAAGAGTTAGATTGAAAGAGGATTATATAACATAAAGTGATTGTGTGTGAGTGTTGACCCTTCCCTTCTCCTCCATATTTCTTCTTTTATCACAAAAGAATGCAGGTGATATCCCAAAACCTGCTTGTAGCATACATATTCCAAGTCACATATAGTAATTACCTGACAAAGTAGGTATGTTTACCTAAAAATGTAATGCTTAAAAAGTGCTATCTTAGATAGGACTCTGACAGGAGGCAGCTTGTGCAGGACTAGTCCTATAATAAGGTGAGGTAACCAGGAGAAGCTGTGAAACAAGCATACTCCCTGGTCCAACAGCCACCAGGATACTGGTGCCACTGATTCATCCTCATTGTCAGTGCCTCCTCATACTGGCATGGCCATTCCTGCTTCCAGCATGAACCTGGCTGCTCATTCTGTGGACCAGAAAAATGGCTCCCTTTTTTTTCCTTATGGACAGTAGCTGCAGAGCAGTCATTTTGGGTTTAAGAGGAGGAAAAGCTACCTGTTATGTCAAGGAAAGAAAGGCTGGAACTGCACATGAGTTCCTGCAGCACCCTTACTGCTGGGGCTGGTGGCTTGTGAGTCACAAGCATTTGGGGCTGCGCCTTTCAGGAGAACCATGACAATAATTTTACCAGGCCTACCTTCCTGCAGAGACCCATATTCACTCTTTATGACTTTGCTAGCTAGGGAAATGTTGGCTGAAGTAACCATCTTTGCTGCTTAGAAAGAAGTCAGCTTAAGCCCGTGTTCCCTGCTAAGTCAGGCTCTGTTTCTGTGCCTCACATTCCACTTTCTTCACTCTAGGCCATCTCCAGCCTCCTCAATCCCATTGTAATATGTGTAAAATTATTGGTTCCCAAATGTTTAGGCATTACAACCATTTTGTGAATTTTGGGAGATTCTCATATTCTCTATCATTACCATCATCCAACCCTCTTTAAAAAAATTAAATAAACACAAACATTTAACAAAACATATTTTAAAATAAGTGCAGATTTTTTTCCACAAAATGTTAACAAAATTGTAATTTACCTGAAGAAATACCAGAATTTCAACAAATTTAATATGAAGGATGATGAAGATCTACCAGTCTCATTTCTTTCACCCCTGAAATTTCTTTATGACTACTGGGGAGCACATAGCACATTTTGGGTACACATACAAAATTCTGGACTTAACTTCAGCACAAATTCACAAGAAGCTTTTCTATAGTAAACTGTTAAGAACCAGAGTTCCAAAGAACACAGTTTGAACATCATTGATGTAGAGGTCATATCTTCCAATGTGTATTCCTAGTTTTCTAATGTTATTTAATATAATTTAAATTGGCTTCAACAATACTTCATATTCCTTTCTCTTTCATCCACTTATAATCAAGTTGCAGAAAGGACAGACTATCATCTGTACCTGGTGGTGCAACCATCCGCTGCCATTTTTGAAATAAACATGTCTTCAGGCAATCACGAGGACTTAAATTGTAAGTTTTATGCCTTGACATCAATTCTTGCATTGGCTCCAATATTACACACAACTGCAAAAGAAAGAACACACAGAAGCAGATCTAAGATGAGTAGTATTCCTCAAAAAGCATGCTTCTAGTCTGAACTGAAATTCATTTTATTTCCCTAATCTCTTCTTTCCCCTTTTTCTATGCATACACATTTCAGTTAATGATGCTGTAGAGCAGTGCCTCCCAGCCTGGGGATTGTGACTACAGTCACAAAGTGTTGGTGGTGGTGGGGTTTACAGGTTATCTTATATGCACTGTAGCCCTTGTCAACCTTTTCTTTGACATACTATCATTTTCTCATCCCCATTTAGTATATGAGTCACTGTTTCTTTTCTTTACCTTTTGCCACACACATACCTAAAGTTTTTTTTGCTGCTTTTAGTGTCTCTAGCTAGCTTCAGCTCATTCTCAGCTTTTGCCCTCCTAATGACATCCCTGCAATTTCCTGCTACTTGTCTGTACTCTTCTTTTGTAGCCTGGCTTTCCTTCTACTTGTGCCCTTTTTTGTTTTCAGGTTCTCTCTGAGCTTCTTGTGAAGCCATACTGGGATTTTTTGGGACCATTGGAACTGCCTGTCCTACTTGTACATCCCAGGCTGGACAGCTGGGGGCATTAATGCCAAGGGAAGCCTGGAGGGAGAGAACAAGGAATTGGGTTTTCAATGTATTCATGAAGGCTATGGAGCAGTCTCCATCTGGCACCCTCTCTGGGTGTTTTTAAAAGCCATTTAAAAACTTGGCTCTTTAGGAAGGCCTTCCCTCCAGTCAATAACTGACTTTTATTCTTTGTTTTTATATTATTTCATCTTGGCAATGATCTAAAGTAAGTGTTAAAATTAGGATGTTTTAAATGATTTTTATGGTATTTGTTATATTATGAAGTTTTATCATGTGTGTAAGCTGCCCTGAGTAGACTTTGTCTAGGGGCCTTTCCTCATATTGCTTGGTTTCCAGGTCCATGATCATTCTTATTGCCCTCCTCTAGACTTGCTCCAGTGTGTTGGTATCCTTCTTAAACTGTGGTGTCCAGAACTAGATACATGAGGCCTAACCATTGCTGAATAGAAGGGAATTAGCACCTCACAGAATTTAGAGACTATACTTCTGTTAACACAGTCTAAACTCACATCTGCCTTTTTTGTAGTCACATTGCACTGTTGGCTCATACTCAGATTGTGATCTACAACAATTCCAAGATCCAAGCAAAGCAAAGCAAAGCAACCTTTATTGGCATAAAACAATTAAAACATACAATCCGATAATAAATTAAAGTAGTAGGAGAAGTTAGGTTAGTTTTTTTGAGGTTTGAAGAGTGAGCACCTTAGCGAGGAACTCAGCTACTGGAGTCATAGTTTCCAGAGAAAAGTCATGGAGGAGGAAACCTGTCAGAAGCTGGGGGGGACCAGAGAAGCCTGAGATGATTGGACCTAGAATTCGGTCTCGGAGATCTCTAAACTTGGGGCAGTGACACAGAATATGCGAAACTGAATCGGGTTCTAATCCGCAGAGGTTACAAGTTCTTTTTTCGTAGGGTACTCGGGCATATCGCCCCTTGAGGACCTCGGGGGGGAAAATATTCAGCCGCGCTAGCATAAAAGCCCTCCTGGTTAGGGGGTTCAGCAGGGACTGTAAGTAAAAATGTCCAGAGCCAAAGGTAGGGAAGATACCATAGTGGATAGGAGAGCATATTTGGTTGATACTGGAGACCAGATGGATATACTCGGACTCCCATAGTTTCTCTTTAACAAGAGAGAGCGCCTGATCAAAATTGCTGTTAAAGATGGAGTTTAAAGGTATACCAATCGATTCAAGTTTGGTTTCACATAACGTAAACCACTTGGATTGATAATGGTCCTTAAGTAGATGTACTAGAAGAGAGTCTGGGTCTGTTTTAAAGAAAAGGCGGAGCCAGAATTTGAATGTGAGTGCCCACGCTACCGATGAGGGTAGATGCATGCCTAACTCTAGGGCTATAGTCGATAGTTTAATTGAAGTTGGTATCCCTAGAATCCGGCGGTAGAAAGAGGCAGCCAGTAGATCTGCTTTGTTGTCCATAGCATTTATCCAAATTGGGGCGCCATAGAGTAGGCAGTTAATCAGTTTTGCCTGAAAGATTCGGGTGACAGCTGGAACAAACTGGTTCCCGGCGTTATAATGGAATTTAGTTATCGCACCAAGAAGACATGAGGTGGATGCGATTGCAGAATCTCTATGTATGGTCCATTTGAGCTGAAAATGGAATAGTAAACCTAGATACTTAAAGGATCTCACCTGTTCAATCTGTTGACTATTGATTTTCCAGTGTAAGAGCTTCCATGATTTTGAAAAGACCATAATCTTGGTTTTCTCAGCGTTAATAACAAGATCATTGCGTAAGCAGTAAGACTGAAATAGGGAGAGAAGTTGTCTTAGACCAAGACTAGATATAGAAAGGAGAGCCGCGTCATCCGCGTATAACAGAAGAGGTACGGGTATCTTATTTAGGATCGGAGCAGACTTTTCGGCTAGCAGCAGCTGAGAGCGTAAATCTGCTAAAAAGAGGTTGAATAGGAACGGAGCTAAGATGCAACCCTGTCTCACTCCTCTGTTAATTGGGATCTTTTCCGAGATGGAGCCACTATAGTTGAAACGGACTTGGCAGAAGTTAGCGTGGTGTAATTTACGTATTAAAAAGAGAAGACGTGGGGGAATTCCCCACGCGGCTAGTTTTTCCCACAAAATGGACCTATTGACGGAGTCGAAGGCCGCTTTCAAATCAACAAAGGCCACGAACAGGTTCCCTTTAAAGTGATATACATACTTCTCTGCTAAGAACGAGAGAGTTAATGCGTGGTCCAGTGTTGAACTACCCGGGTGAAAACCGATTTGCTCTTGTCCTGGAAGATTTATAGAGACGGACCAGGAAGTGAGATGGACCAGAAGGTGTTTACTATATAGCTTTCCGATGGTGGAGAGTAAACTGATCGGTCTATAGTTGCCCGGGTTAGAAGGGTCACCTTTTTTAAAAATAGGAACCAGGATAGAGGTGAGCCAATCCTCTGGAATAGAGCCATGTTCGTCTATTAGGGTGAATAAATTTGCCAGAGGATCAGCCCACCATTGGGCGTTGTTGATTAAGAGGTCATTGGAGATTCCGTCGGGGCCGGGAGACTTCCCGCGTTTCAGAGCATAAATGAGCTTTAGGACCTCATCCCTAGAGACCGGTGGCCAGAGGGGGAGCTCAGAGGGAAGATTCTTTGGCATAGGAATTGGGTCCTGGGAAGAGAATATTTTCGAATAGTAAATTGACCAATTAGAAGGGGAGATAGGCAGGGAGCTTTTATAAGAGTCTTCCGTAAGGGAGTGGGTGATGAGTGACCAGAAAAGTTTGCTGTTCTTTGATGTTATGGCCTCTAGGAGCTGGCACCATTTCCGCAAAGCAAAGTTGTGCTTCTTGGCGTCAATGAGACTGCGCCACATGTAATATTACTGAGCCAAATATCCCCCATCTTGTAACTGTGCATTTGTAGATTTCATTCTGTTGTTTGAAATATTCCTTTTTTAAAAAAATAACACAATTTCAGGAATATCAGTTGTTTCTTAATCTCCTCTACTTCATTATAAAGCTCTAGATACATACCCTATGGCCAGATGGATTTTTACATAAACTCACACTGCAATAAAAGTCCATTTTTAGGTTACATAAAACCAACAGCAATTACTGGAAAATGGAACTTTTTAATTAAATGCATTTGAAGGAAGGAGGGATTAAAGTAGGAGAGTAGTTGATGCTTAGAGCCATGGATCATCCCCTACTGAATCTGCATTTTGCTTTTTATCAGTGGTCCTTTTGGTTAGTGATGTGCTTTGGATCTAAATACTGTAAATCCTTAACCAAAATTAAGTGGATTCACTGAATTAGAATCTGAACACACACTAAGCTTTTTAACTGTCTGGTTTTATAGGAGAACAGAAAAGTTTGGGCAGTTCCTGTACTTTTGAGACTGGAGAGAGTTTTAAATGATGGATTGGAGTAAAGCAAGTCAATTGAAACCCATTTGAGTAGCTTTACCTTGTTTTCTTTTAGATATTGTAATTCATATACAAATTCAGTAAATAAATTAATTAACAACAATGCATAAATGCCAATATGTCCATTGATGACTACTAATTAAGTCAATACTACATCTTTGGGGTTATTCCCCCCATGATAGGTGCTTGCTGCTGGCATTGGTCAATGTTTTCCATCTGTTTTTGTCCTCTCCTTAGACGCCAAAATTTTGTGCTGTAATAGAAATCAACCTGATTCTAAATGGCTTTTAATATTTTATTGTACTATATTTTAATGGAGTATATTATATTGTTTATACCGTTTTCTATTGTTTTATCCGATGTATGTTGGCCTGTGTGCCACGCAATAAACGTATTTTGCTTGCTTGCTTGACTACTAAGCATGATGATTTTATATTACAACACATGGTTGTCTGATTTTCTCTTGAATATCTCCATTTAAGCCCATTCAATTTAAACCAGGAGTCTCAAACTCAATTTACTTGGGGGCCGCTGGAGGCAGAGTCTGAGTGAGGCTGGGCCGCATCAGATTTTCCGCCAAGCAGAGCAAGAGCCCGAGGAAGCCATGTGGAAGTTTCCTTAGCCCATGCGAATCCTCATCGCCCAGCCATGACCCCCTCCGGCTCCTTCTTCACCACCACCATGGCCAGCAGCAGTAGGACAAAGAAGCGGAGAAGGGAGGGAGCGCCGGCAACCGCTTAGCCAGGGGGAGGAGGGCATGACATAAAATTTTTAAAAACCCTCACAGAACTTGCCTTGTCAAAGGAGAAAAGCCCCCACCAGTACCCACGAAATTAAGCAGAACAGGGCAGGGGCCCCCACAGGTGCATGCATGCGCATGCATGCACACAAACACACACGCACGCATGCACGTGCACGCACACACACACACGGAGGTCTGGCAACCTTCCTCTGAGCCCCCCCTCAAAAAAGGCACCCTCAGCAGCAGTAGCTACCCCCATCATGACAGAGGAGCAAACTTTGTGAGGTGAGTCCAGGCAGCCTCCAGAGCCAAGGCGGCTGAAGCAGGATGAGGAGGAGGAGGAAGCGCCACCAGGTAGTGAGGCGGCCGCTGGCCGAGCTGGTGCTGGAGGTGCTGAGAGAGAAAGAAAGCCGTTTCCCTGGAAGAGGTGGCGGCAGCTGCTATTGGTGGTTTGGAGGTGCTCTTCGAGGACAGGCCGGGAGCGACTCTTGACAGCAGAGGACGCGTGGGTGCTTCGGGGGAGAGGCAAGGCAGGGGCCACAAACTATCATCCAGTGGGCCGCAAATGGCCCCCGGGCCATATGTTTGAGACCCCTGATTTAAACAGAAGAATATGGTAAGGGTATCTACCTTGCAAGTCAATAGAATTTGACTTGCAAAGTCATTCTAGTACTGACAAAGTCAGTTATTTCTTTTCAAACAATCTTACCCTCTACCTAGGTGAATCTTGTCATTCTCCTGAATTGGCACAGCGGAGTATAGCAATTCATCTTTTCATGGACAATGAAGCACTTTTGTCCTGGTCCAGAACTGCCCGCAAATGAGCTTTAAAGACAATTTCAAAATATTGTAAACTAAATAACCGAGAGATACGTTGTCAGAAATAAAAGATTCTAGCATTTTCTAAGAACAAGTGATTATTGAAATCCAGCTAGCTATTAGATAGTAGGAGCTGGAACAGTTAAACACTTTCATTACCTAGGAGTGATCTTTTCTTCACATTTATTTTGGTGACATCAGCAAAACAGTATTTTCTGCAAAGCAAAAATCCTGACTCAAGCAGTAATCAATTTCTATAGTATGAAAGGAGGTCATTATGTTCCAGGAGCAATATTAGCATTTAATGCCAAAGTAATTCCAGTTCTTTTATATGGTATTGCAGTATGGATGACTGGGGTATCAGAGAAATTAGACCATCCCCTCTCCTCTTTTATAAATAGGCTAAAGAATATACCACAGTGTGTGGTGAATGTTCTTGTATGGGCAGAGTTTGCACAGCCTTCTATTGAGGCAAAAGCATGGAAACAGGCCTTTCATTTCAGACTGAGTCATTTTTTTCTGAGGGTTACTTTCTAGTCCTACTATGAGAAGATTCTTATTGATCCTCCTTGTGGAAACTAATAGATAGCAAGTGAGAAGTCCTGGCTTGCCACAATAATTAATTAGGAAAATGGGTGAAAGACAGTCAGGACTATATTTAAGGAATCAGATTCATCAAACAGATCTGGCTAGTACCCAAATGAGAGTTTAATAAGCATGTTCTCTCTCCTTTTTGTGGGGGAGTATTTTCATTCCTAGAACAGTTTTGCCTTATTTTTTCCATCTAACAATTCCACATCGCTGCAGAGCTTTTCTATGTAAGAGATTTCATATTGTCCGAGAGAGATTTAAGGAAGATTGCTAGGGCAACCTTACTCATCTTTTGTGTTCCTGCCCTTTTTATGCAACTGCAAGAGCGTTTTATTAAAACTTTATTTGTTTGTATCAGAAATAAGTTTTCTGAAGACCTTGTCCCTTTACTATTAGAAGATGAAAAACCTTATTTCTCTGTAGCAGTCTCTATATTTGTCATTGCTATTTATTCCTCAAAGATAATTGAACTTCCTATTATTTAAATATTTTGGACTTGTTGGTGCTCAGGAGTTTTTCATGAGTTTCTTAGGGGGAAAGGAAATGAATGACTCCACTGTTGGAGCACTCACGCCTTCCCAAGGTAACTACTCCAACAGTTAGGAGGTTTTCTCTGATATTCAACTGAAAATTGGCTTCCTGTAACTTGAGCCCATTACTACATGTCCTGCATTCTGGAATGATCAAGAACAAATCCTGCCCCACCTCTGTGTGACAATTTCTCAAGTATTTGTAGAGTGGTGCTGTATTTCCCCTCAGTCTTCTTTTCTCAAAGTCCTGATCTCTCACTTTTTCCTCACAGGGTTTGGTGTCCAGTTCCCTGATAATCCTTGTTGCTCTCCTTTGAACTTGTTCAATTTTCCTGGCATCCTAGTTAAAGTGCAGTGTGCAGAACTGGATGTAATTCTCAAGATGAGGCCTAACCAATGCCAAATAGATAGAAACTAGTACTTCCTGGGATTTGGAGATTATACTTCTGTCAGAATTTGATTTCACAAATTGTTGACAGGGGTTGGACTCAATGATCCATAGGGTCTCTTCCATCTCTGCAGTTCTAAGATGACAATGATGCATCCTAAAATAGCCTTTGCCTTTCTTGCAGCCACATTGCACAGTTGGTTCATATTCAGCTTGTGATTTAAAATTCCAAGATCCATCTCTCGTGTATGATTACTAAGCCAAGTATCCCCCCATCTTGTGTGCTCAATTTTGTTTCCCTAGGTGTAGAATTTTGCACTTATCCCACTTAAATTTAATTCTGATGTTTTCAGTGCAGTGCTGAAGCCAATCAAGATCTTTTTGAATTTTGTTTTTCTTTTCCAGGGTGTTAACTATCCAACCCAATTTTGTATCATTTGCAAATTTGATAAGCATTCCTGGCACCCCTTAGCCAAATCAGTAATAAAAATGTTCAAGAGCACTGAGCCCAGGATTGAGCCTCACAGTACCCCACTTGTCATTTTCTCCCAGTCTGAGCCAATCATACTGTCTGATTACAATTCTCTAACCAACTGTATAACCATTTGATAGTTGTTCCATCCAACCCATACCTTGTTAGCTTAGTAATCAGAACATCATGAGGCCATTTTGTCAAAAGCTTTGCTGAAGTCAAGGTATGCTACATCTACATCATTACAACATCTACTAGGGATGTTACCCAATCAAAGAATGAGATAAGATTAGTCTGGTAGGATTTGATCTTGACAAATCTGTGTTGGCTTCTAATTATTACTGCACTGTTTTAAGGTCCTTGCAGGGAAATTGCTTTATAATCTGATGGGGAGAGAAGATACATAACCAAGCGGCAATTGGTAGGGAAGGATGCTCTAGTCCTCATGTCCTTCTATGGGCTTCCTAAAAGTTATGGCTGGCTACTGTAGTAACAGTACATTGCATTGAACTTGCAAATAGTATGCATATGTTGCATTTGAGACTTTGTGGAAAAGATTGAGGCCCATGGGGAATCCTCAATCTTCCTGACTGAGTGTGTTAGAGGGGCGGGGTAAAAATAAAATAAAATAAATAAATAAATAAATAAATAAATATCTCCCATCAGTGAGAGGAAAGATATAAATGGGTCTTTCACCACTAGTTTCAGCACTTTCCTCAGTGGCTTCAGTCGGCTTCCCCTGAGAGTGGGTTACTGTTAAAATACTCTGCACATCTGTGGTTAGATTTAAACCAATAAGACAAGGACCAGGGATTTGGTTTGACACTGCTACCTTCCATATAACAGACCACCCATTGTATTTCACTGCTACTCTAGCCTTTGGCAGACCCACTGGGTCTGAGCTAATGCCTTTGAGGGTGATGTTCTGTTCCAACATATTATCTTTAGTAATGATGTCTGGTATTGTTTAATGGCCTTGGGTTCAAAATAAAGGGTTTTATTAACCTTTTCTTCAGAACTATTAGATTTCAGGGAACTGTGCTCTGGAGAATGAGGGTTTGTCTTTAAAATGGCTTCCATTAGTTTGGGTATTTCTGAGGTAATCTAATCTCAGTTGGATGGGGGCACTCTCCTCCTGTCATCCCAAACTTTTCTACTAATTTTTACCTCAGAGAACTGAGGAACTCTGATCTCACTAATGGAATCAGCATATTCAGACACCTGTAGCACATTTTTAGGATCCTTGTCCTTCACCAAATAATGTAATTCCCCTGGCAAAGCTGAAAAAAATTGTTCCAAGCCAAACATATTTTTCATTGATCTAAATTTCCTTCTGAGGTACTCTGAATTAATCCCAAATTTGGAATACACAATTTTTCTATATGCGTCAAAATCTCTAGTTTGCTCCAGAGGTATCTGAGAATAAAGCTCAGCCAAAACTCCACTTATTTGTGATCTTAAAATTATCATCCTCTCATCATTTTTAATCTCAAAGCCCCAACAAGCTAACTCAAATGAAATTAGGGAAGATTCAGGACAATCTCCATTCCTACATTGTGGAAATGTATTTAGGTTGATTTTTGGGAGACTTCCCACACTATAATAATAATAATAATAATAATAATAATAATAATAATAATAATAATAATAATAATAATAATAATAATAATAATAATAATGGTAGCTCAGAGGATATGCTGAAAAAACTAGGTAAATACATAGCACACATTTAATTTTTCTTGAATAAATCTGCTCTGAACATCAATGAGGGTATAAAAATGGAACACACAGTGTCCACAAGGGGTTTACTGGGTCTAGGGAAGGGTTACAGGGGCCTGTAGGTTAGTTATGCCCACCACTACATGCTTCCCCAATGAATGGCAGTTTGGCATTTGTCAGTTAGATTTCCCCATGTATACACCTGTAGATCCAGGGAGCTCCTACAGTATGATGTGCAGAAGCTCTTCAATGAATACAAAATGAGTTTTAATATCATGTCCAGCTTACATAGTCTCACTGTCCTCACCATACATTCTTTCAGCTTGCTGAATGTATCTGTTAGTTACATTTTCCAGTTAAGAAATGTGCCAGTTGAAGCCAATGTTTACAAAAGTTGGTTTGAACTGGCACATTTCAAGAATATAAAAATATCTAATGGCTGATCAAATCAATGGCCTACCTAGTTCTGCATTCTGCATTCTGCATTTTGCATCCTTTGAGCAGCTAATTCTAATTTCTTTATCTCAATTTGAAACTGCATTTTGTCACATTCCCGGGGTTACAACAGCCGAAGTCCAATAAACCAGTCCAGGGTCAAGAATACCAAGAATGCAAAGCCAATGTCCATAAATCAACTCACAGAAGGAAGTCCAATACACAGCATAGTCCAGAGTCAGAGTCCAAAGTCCTATACCGGCGTAGTTCAAGGGCAGAGTCCAGAGTTCAGGGTCAGGAACACAATACAAGAAACGTGGATGCAAGCCAAGGTTTTGACTCCTTGCTTCCACAGAATTTCTGGCTTCACTGGGAGCCATTTTATAGTAAAACAGCTCCTTGAGCTGCTGGAAAGCTTTCTATCCTGTTAATACTCAGGACTAGATGCACATAGGTTTCTGTGGACAGCCATTGAGCGATCCTCTGATCTTCTGGTCCTAAGTCTTTCCCGAAGCCTGCCCCAAAGCCTGTCTGCTGTGGAAGGAGAATCTGGAGGCAGTTCAGGTGTTTCTGATCTCTCCACATTCTCTTCAGCCACAGTTAACCCTTTGTGTTCCAGGTCTTCGGAAGCACTCACGACACATTTCTCTTTGCCTGTTTTCTTGTTCAAATTTGCTAGCTCTCTTTTCAGCCCTGGCTTCCTTTTTAATTTCCAATTTCTTGAGCTCCAATTCCTTAGCTTTCTCTTCAGCCCTTGCTTTAATTTCTAGTTTCTTCTCCTTCAGTTTAATGTGATAATGTATAGCATGATATATTCCCTTTACCCTCAAAATAAAAAAAGATTTTAAAAAAGATTAACTTTATATTTTTTTTAAATGTGAGTTTTCCTGGAAAAGTCTGCTTCATCAGACATAAGAGAAAGAGACATAACACGAGAAATACTTATACATAGAATCAAAATATAGAAATCAAAATACAGTGATATGGTTAGTTGGTAAGAAAGTCAGTGGGAGTTTAACATTCTGGTGATAGCATCTTTGACATGCAGGTATTTCATTGAAGTTTGTGCTGTAAAGTGTATGAGAATCTATTACATAAAATAACAATAGTAGAGTAATGGGAATGTTATATAGATTGGCTATTTACAATTGCTAATTAATTTCCCACTCCCACTGCACACTTTCCTTTGTAGTCAGTTGTAATGGTGTGTGAATTACCCCAAGCAATGGAGGACCACAAGAACAGAGTCAAGAAACTGTTTTACCTTTGAAGTTTCTGAGATGGATCTGTTAGGGAGGATATATTTGGGAGATGTAGTACAGTACAATATTTATGGTGTTTATATCTGATACTGCCCTAAAAACCCTTGCCTATAGGCAAGTATCAAAGATGCTATCAACAGAATGTTAAACTCTCACTGACTTTCTTTACCAAACAACTGCAATCTCTATATTTCTGCATCTATTTTTGATGCCATGTATATATATTCCCCTTCATGGATTGCTGCCTTCTCGTGGTGGTGAAGGGGCTTGAGTAATTCTGAGAAGCTATGGGCTATGCTATGCAGGGACACCCAAGATGGACAGGTCATAGTGGAGAGTTCTGACTAAGCACAATCCATCTGGAGCAGGAACTGCCAAGCCACTCCAGTATCTTTGCCAAGAAAATTCCATGGACAGAAACAAAAGGCTAAAAGATATGATGCTGGAAGATGAGCCTCTCAGATTGGAAGGCATCCAACATGCTACTGTGGAAGAACAGAGGACAAGTACATGTAGCTCCAGAAGGAAGAACCCAGAGGATTATAACTGGATTGCTGTCATGGTTGCAACTAATCTTTACCTGACTATGGTAAAGGCTGCATGTAGATATTTCTTCACTAACCGGATAAGCGAAGCGTCCAACCAGCAGGCGGAGTTATTCCGTATAGTGCACGACCTATCCAGAACTGGTTCAGGTGATAGGCCTCCCCCTAGTTTTTCCCCTGACCAGTTGCAGCCTTTTTAAAAACTAAAGTAGAGGCCATCCGCCGGGAACTCTCTCCATTTTTAAAAACAGTGAGTCGAGCAGAGATGTCCAGCGCGCCGTCTTGCCCAGTTCTTTTCAGCCTGTAATGCCTGACTCTGTCACCAGGGTGCTTGATCGCTGTCGAGCCACCACCTCCTCCTTGGACCCTTGCCCGGCCTGGCTAATCAAAGCAGCCAAGCCGATAACAACAGAATGGGCCACAGTAATAATGAGTCTTTCCTTGAGGGTAGATTTCCATCTGCCCTCAAGAAGACACTCATTAGGCCCATAAGAAAGAAACCTAGTTTGGCGGCGGACGAAATTGGCAATTATAGGCCCATCGCCAATGTTTCTTTCATGAGCAAAGTGGTTGAGAGGGTGGTGGCCGATCAGCTCAAGGCTCACCTGGACAAAACAGATGCCCTGGATCCATTTCAGTCGGGCTTCAGGCTGCGCCATGGTACTGAGACGGCATTGGTCTCCCTGTACGATGACCTGTTGAGGGAGGCCAACAGGGGTAAAATCTCTCTGCTGGTCCTCCTAGACATCTCAGCGGCCTTCGATACCATCGACCACGGTATCCTCCTGGGGAGGTCTCTGAGTTGGGAATTGGTGGCTCGGCACTTGCCTGGCTCCGTTCCTTCTTGGGGGACTGTCCCCACAGAGTACAGCTTGGGGAGAGCGTCTCGGCCCTGTGGAGTCTCAATTGTGGGGTTCCACAGGGGTTGATTATCTCCCCAATGCTGTTTAACATCTATATGAGGCCGCTGGGCGGGGTCATTAGGGGATGTGGGGCTTCGTGTCATCAATATGCCGATGACACCCAGCTCTACATCTCCTTTTCACCAACTGCAGGTGATGCTGTCCTTTCCCTTCAGCGCTGCCTGGGGGCCATACTGCAATGGATGCAGGAGAATGAGCTGAGCTGAACCCGAACAAGACGGAAGTTCTGAGGGTGGGTGCCCCCATGGTAGGTGGCTTGGATGACTCTCTCACATTTGGGGGGGCCACCTTGGCCCCGAAGAGTGGGGTCCGCAGCCTGGGCATATATTTGGACCCGACGCTCACCATGGAAATGCAGGTGGTGTCGGTAGTCCGCACCACATTTTTCCATCTTTGGCGGATTGCCAGGCTGCGACCCTATCTCGACACGGGGGCGTTCACTAACTTGGTGCATGCGCTCGTAATCTCAAGATTAGATCACTGTAATGCACTCTATGTGGGGCTGCCTTTGAGGCTGACACAGAAACTTCAGGTGGTGCAGAATGCGGTGGCCAGGCTCCTTACAGAAGTGAGGAAATACCAACACATCTCTCCAATGCTGGCCGCATTGCATTGGCTGCCCATCTGTTTCCATGTCAACTTCAAAGTTTTAATGCTTACTTATAAGGCCTAAATGGTTTAGGCCCTCGATATTTGGCAGAACGCCTCCTCCCACCAAGGTCTACCCAGATCACCCACATGAGTCAGGAGGTGAGGCTGAGGAGCCTGATGCCGAGAGAGGCCCAGAAGGAAAAAACACAAAACCGGGCCTTCTCGGTGGTAGCTCCTCGCCTCTGGAACAATCTCCCTCCTGAGATTCGCATGGCCCCCACGCTGGGTACCTTTAAAACCCAACTAAAAACATGGTTATTTATCCAGGCCTTCCCTCCAGCCAATTCTTGATTTCTCTCTTACTGTTGCTGTTTGATTATTATGTATTTGTCTATGTTTTTATTATCTGATTTTATATTGGAAGCCACCTCGAGTGGTCCGGTGGGCCAGATAGGCGGGGTATAAATCAAATATAAACAAACAAACAAACAAACAAACAAACAAACAAACAAACAAACTAATGAAGTGTTTGGGCTAAAGCCCAAAACTGCGGACGCACCTGGAAGTGAAAAGAAAGCCCACTGCTGCAAAGAAAAATACTGCATAGGAACCTGGAATGTAAGATCTATGAACCTTGGTAAGCTGGATGTGGTCAAACAGGAGATAGCAAGAATAAACATTGACATCCTGGGAACTAAATTGTGGTCAAACACTGAACTAAAATGGACAGGAAAGGGCAAATTCAATTCAGACGATTATTATATCTACTATTGTGCACACAAATCCTGTAGAAGAAATGGAGTAGCCCTCATAGTCATAGTGGGAAAAGCTGTACTGAGATACAATCTCAAAATGATTGAATGATTTCAATACGAATCCAAGGCAGATCTTTCAACATCACAGTAATCCAAGTTTATGCACCAATCACCGAAGCTGAAGTGGCTAAAATTGACCAATTCTATGAAGACTTACAACACCTTCTAGAACTGACACCAAAGAAAGATGTTCTTCTCATTATACGGGAGTGAAATGCTAAAGTAGAGAGTCAAGAGATAAAAGGAACAATAGGAAAGTTTGGCCTTAGAGTTCAAAACGAACCAAGGCAAAGGCTAATAGAGTTATATAAAGAGAACAAGCTGGTCATCACAAATATTCTTTTCCAACAACACAAGAACCACTCTACACATGGACAGCATCGGATGACATGGACATCACCAGATGGGCAATACCGAAATCAGATTGATTATGTTCTATGCAGCCAAAGATGGAGAAGCTCTATACAGTCAGCAAAAACACGACCTGGAACTGATTGTGGCTCTGATCATCAGCTTCTTATAGCAAAACTCAAAGTTAAACTGAAGAAAGCAGGAAAAACCACTGGGGTAGTCAGGTATAATCTAAACAAAATCCCTTATGAATGCACAGTGGAAGTGAAGAACAGATTTAAGGAACTCGATTTGGTGGACAGAGTGCCTGAAGAACTATGGCTTGAGAAACATACATTAAACTTAATAGAATCAGAAGAATTAGCTCAACAAGTCAAAAGAGCTAAACAAAATTTATTCGAGAATGCCAACAAACCTGGAAGATGGCTATCCTATAGATTGAAAAAAGAAAAACAAAAAAGACTGATAACGAAGCTACAAGATCAAAACGGAGACCTCTAATATAAAAAAGAGCAAATGAAAAAACTAAAGAATATTATGCTAAACTCTATGACACTCAAGAAGTTTCTCTTGAAAAGATAATACAATATATTAAAAAAGCAAATCTCCCTAAAGTACCAGAAAACATTAAAAATCTCCTAAACGAGAAAATAACAATGACAGAAGTAACAGAAGCAATTAAAAAACAAAAAAATGATAAGACTCCAGGACCAGACGGATTACCAGTGGAATTTTATAAATCCTTCCAAGATATAATAAGCTTACCAATAAAAGAGGTCTGCATTGAAGTCCTACTAGAAGCTAAAATACCCAAGGCATGGCTAGAGGCATATATCACGTTAATTCCAAAAGAAGATACAGACTCCACACATATAAAAAATTTTAGACCAATATCACTGTTGAATGTGGACTATAAAATCTTTGCAGTAATTATAGTTTTTAATGGAGTTCATCCATTCAGATCAAAACGTATTTTTGCCAAAAAGACAACTAAGGTTTAACCTAAGGATAATTTTGGACATATTAGAATATTATGAGGTACATTCAGAGAAGCAAATGGCATTGATCTTCTTGGATGCCCAAAAAGCCTTTGATAATGTGAATTGGCAATTTATGATACAGCAAATAAAAGCTATGGATTTTGGCAAAAATTTTACAAATGTAATTGAGACAATGTACAATGAACAAATAGCTAAAGTAATTGTAAATGGTGAACTGACGGATAATATTAATATAAAAAAGGCACAAGACAAGGATGTCCGCTCTCTCCATTGCTATTTATATTAACTCTGGAGGTATTAAATAGGAATGTGAGGAACGACCCAGAGATTAAAGGTACCAAAATAAAGGACGAGAGCTACAAACTACAAGCATTTGCAGACGACTTGGTGTTTATATTGGAAGACCCACTGGAAACAACATTGAGACTACTGGACAAAATCGATGAATTTGGGAAAGTAGTAGGATTGAAAATAAAGAAAAAACGAAAGTTATAGTGAAAAACTTAACAGCCAAGCAAAAAAATCAACTCTCAAAGATGTCAGATTTACAAATAGTTAAAAAAGTTAAGTACCTTGGAATATATTTAACTGCAAGATGTGTAACTATAAAAGAAAATAATTATATGAAACTACTTAACCAAATAAAAATAGACCTAGAAAAATGGAAAAACCTACAACTATCACTATTAGGAAGAATTGCAACAATCAAAATGAACATTTTGCCAAAGCTACTTTTCTTGTTCCAAACAGTGCCAGTGAAAATAGAGAAGAAATATTTTGACGATCTAAACAAAGTGATATTACAATACATTTGGCAAGGGAAGAAAGCCAAAATCAAACTAAAAATGCTCCAAGAATCCAAGGAAAATGGAGGATTTGGTTTACCGGACTGGACCTTATATTACCAATCATCTGCTCTAACTTGGCTGAAAGAATGGATTAGCCTGAAAAACAAGAGACTTCTGTATTTAGAAGGACATGATCTACAGTTGGGTTGGCATGCCTTTTTATGGTATCAGAAAGCCAAAACTCATAGGTATTTTCAAAACCATTATATTAGAAACTCCCTGTATATAATATGGGAAAAAATAAAAATGAAAATGTACACGAAAATACCAGGATGGGTTTCACCCATAGAAGCATTTGTTTATCCCAACATTTTGAATGTCAGAAATTTTTTTGACTTTTACAGATATTTTAGACAAAGATAGGAGATTAAAGCCAAAACAAGATCTTATAGATCAGAGGTTAGATGCATCGTGGTGGTCTATAATGCAAATACAATCAAGATATGAACGGGACCTAAAAATGTATGATTTTTATAAAGAACAGACAACTTTTGACCAAATAATGTTAACATCAGATGATAAATTAATTAGGAAAGTATATAAATTCCTTCTAAATTGGAAAATGGAAGATGAACAGGTCAAAGAAACGATGGCTCAATGGGCAAAATTTTTTGGGTACAATATTGATTTAGAAAAATGGCAAGGGCTGTGGTCTAGAAACTATAAGATGACAATGGCAACATCTTATAAAGAGAATCTATATAAAATGTTTTATAGATGGCATTTACTTTCTGATAGATTGGCTAAGATGTATTCTAACAGGTCAAGTAAATGTTGGAAATGTCATAAAAAAACTGGAACCTATTATCACCTCTGGTGGACTTGTGATAAAGCAAAAAAATTTTGGAACAAAATACATACATAGCTTGTTAAAATAATCAAAAAGCATGTAGATTTTAGGCCAGAGCTCTTTCTGTTAGGTATAATACCAGAAAGTGTTGATAGACAAAATGTATATTTAATATTGCATATTCTAACAGCAACGAGGATTATTTATGCAGAGTACTGGAAAAATGAAGGAACACCTACGGATCAAGAAATAATTAAAAAGATATTGGACTGCGCCGAAATGGACAGACTAACACTGAAAATCAAAGGAAAAGAAGATACAAAATATTATCAAACATGGAACTTATTCTATCAATGGTTAGAAGGATGTTGTATAGATTAGGAGTGTAATGTGTGTAGTAGCTGTTTTACAAATGATTATAAGCTGTACCCTGGTGACACGATGTTAAATCAGTATAGATGGATTTACATAATAATAAAAAAATTGGGGAAAAAAAGAACTATGGATTGAGGCTCATAACATTGTACAGGAGGCAGCAACGAAAACCATCCCAAAGAAAAGGAAATGCAAGAAAGCAAAGTGCCTGTCCAACAAGGCTTTACAAATACCAGAAAAGAGAAATAAAATGCAAGGGAGATAGGGAAAGTTACAGAAGGTTGAATGCAGATTTCCAGAGGGACAAGAGGGTCTTCTTAAATGAACAGTGCAAAGAAGACACTGGCTTGATGTCACAATGAGACAGCAGCAGGAGGACGGAGCTCTGTAACCCTGGGCTGAATTCTGACCTGTTTGGGACCCCCCAGGGTGTCCAAACCACCCTGAAGAGATGGTGAACTCATGGGGGAATCCTGTTGATCACCGGGGGGGGGGGACAGCAGTCATCCCCGTTTGATCCAGGAAACTTCCCAATCAGCCAACAGGCAGAAACAAGCAGCTAGGAAGCTTGCTTGCAAGTCGTCAGCAGCTGGCAATAAGAGAAGCAACAATCAACATTAGTTTTATTATCGGGTGAGATATATTTTTTCAACCAATTGCTTATGTTATCCCTGTGAAAGACAATTCCTATATACAGAAAAAAGAATCTTCTATCATCTCATCATTTATAGAGCAGTGGAAAATCTGGGGAGAGGGATAGTTGATGCAAAGGATATAATTTAAAGATTAATGGGACATTAACTACTCATTTAAATACAGTGGTGCCCTGCATAGCGACGTTAATCCGTTCCAGGATTAACGTCGCTATCCGGATTCTTCGCTATGCGGGGTGGGGGTGGGAAACCCATAGGAACGCATTAAACTCCGTTTAATGCGTTTAATGCGTTCCTATTGGGGAAAACCTCACCGGTAAGCGAAGAATCCCCCATCTGGCCACCATTTTCGCCGCCTCAGTAAGCGAGGTGCGAAAACGCTGCGGGTGGCCATTTTCCCCCAGCTGGGCGGCGCAGGCTTCAGAGCGACCTCTGGGAAGTGTCCACCACGGGCACTCTGAACTTTCTCCCCTCAGCTGGGCGGCGCTTGGACTGCGGTGGACGCTTCCCCGGAGGTCGTTCGGAAGCCCCCGCTGGTCAGCTGGGGGAAATGGGGCCTATGGGGAAAATCGCAAAGCGATCACTTTTGCGATCGCAAAATCCGCATCGCTATGCGGATTCGTCGTTAAACGGGGCGCTCGTTATATGAGGCACCACTGTACATTTAATATATATATAAAAATATTATAATTTGGCTTTATAAATGTTAAGAAACTTTTCTCGTAACCTATTATCAGTTAAGCAGCAAGTCTGGAGTTATCTTCTTATGTTTTGGCTACCTGAAGTCTTTTGGCAGAATGCCCAGAACAGTGACCGTGAGCACTCTACTGCTGTTTAAAGCTTGGAAGCCTGTTTTTTTTTAAATTTCCTTTTGATTTTTTCATGCCTGGCTGGAACATAGACAAATTAACCCTAAAGTGGATCTTTTTAAACTGTACTTTTTATATAACAGTATATTGGGCCAGAGTGAATTTTTTGGAACCACCTCCAGGGACTTGGAATTTCAGTTTTGGCCGATGCAGAATTGTGGGAACTAGGCTACGAGGACATGGATATGAACACTGAATTCAACAGTGAAATTTGGGGGTTTTGAGCCTCAGTTCAGGCCTATTTGACCAAAGTAGATGCTCTGAAACTGCCCTGGGAGCTGGAAGTGTTTGTGTTTGACTAGCTGGCGTAAACCTGTGGGAAAACCTAAGAGAAACAACTTCAGTCTTGGATTCGAAGAGAGTATCAAGGGAAGACAAGGGGAGAAAATCAGCCAAATTAATTTTAAAAAGCCTGGAGGATCTATTGAAGATAGACTAAGTGCATAAAGATCTAGTGGAGATAAATCAGATGCACAAAATGGTTTCAGAGAGCATGAAAGATGGCAGAATGCTTAGAGAGATAGAAACAAAAAGTGAAAAAAAGAGAAAGAAGAGAGAGGGAATTACTTAGAAAGATGAAAAAGGGAAAAATAGGAAGGGGGCCCTTAATGTTGAAAAGCATGGACTTCCAGCTTGATGTTCCGACGAGACAGCAGCAGGAGGACTAGAGCTCTGTCCCCCGGGCTGAATTCTGACCTTGTTTGGGACACCATAGGGTGTCGGAACCATCCTGGAGGGGTGGTGAACTGGGGGGAAGCCTGTTGATCACGGGGGGGGTGGCCGCCGCCCCGTTCGATCCAGGAAACTCCCTAATCAGCCAACGGGCAGAAACAAGCAGCTTAAGGGCTCGCTTGCAAGTTGTTGGCAGCCGGCTAAGAGAAGCAACGATCAGCATCTAGCATCGCTGTTTACCATCTGGTGAGATTTTTATAACTAATTGCTTATGTACCCCTGGAGGAAACAATTCCTATATATGGAAAAAAAGAAATGCTATCTATCTCAGAAACTATAAAGCGGCAAAAAAATCTAGTAAGAAGGATAGCTGATGGAAAGGAAATAACTTTTAAAAATATACTTCAAGAATATTACAGTTTGGCGTTGTGAAGCTTGAGAAACTTTCCTGTGAGTTATACTTGATAAATCTGGACTCTGTTTTGACTACCTGAAGTCACTTGGCATGGAGCCTAGGAGGGGTGACCTTGAACACTCTGCTGTTATTTCCTTTTGACTTTCTTTGTGCCTGGCTGGAAAATTAACCCTAAAGTGGACCTTTAAGGCCATCAGGCCGCGGATACAAATATTGCACCCTACCCTGGTATTTTGAGGGTTCAAATTTGGTTCAGGCCTATTTAGCCAAAGCGGACTTTTTGAAATGACTCTGGAAACTTTGAATATCTGTTTATAAGCATTTGGGCAGCTGAAACAGAATGGCACAACAAGAACAATTTTGGAATGGAATAAAATCTACCCTTCAAACAATACTAGAAATAGTGAGATCTCATTATCAAGAGACAAGACTATCCAATCAACATCAGAAGAACTATAGTCCGCAAGCAGCAGGGAACAACAAAGAAGGAAATGAGAGTATCTCAGATGATGTATGCCAATTAAAGCAGGAGCTGGAGGAAGTTAATCTAAGAGAAACGTCAGTCTTGGACCAGAGGAGAGTACTAAGGGAACACAAATGGAAAAAACCCGCAAAATTAACCAAAAAAAAGCCTGGAAGACCCATTGAAGATAGACCAAGTACATAAAGAGTTAGTGGACATAAATCAGATGTACAAAATGGTTTCAGAGGACATGAAAGATGGCAGAATGCTTAGAGACACAGAAATATTAAATGAGAAAAGAGAAATTAGAGAGGGAATTACCTAGAAAGATGAAAAAAGGGAAAACAAGGAAGGGCCCCTTAATATTGAAAACATGTATATATTTAACATCTGGAACTGTAAAAGGGTATATTCTGTATATTAAAAAGGAGAACTAAATTGAAATGAGGGAGCCCTAATCAGGGTAAAGATGTAATATGGTGGTTTTTTATTTTAGGTAAACTATATTAGATATAAAGCTGGGTCATGGATCTGGAACCACTTTCAATAAGAATGTTATTAGAAGACCTTGAGAATATTACATAATATGAGATTAATATTATGATAGTAGTCATATTATATACTAAAATTTGTATATGAATGGTTTGAATGTTTGAAAGATATTTGGAATTTAGGGGGATAACCGGGAAGACAGTGAGATGTAAAAAACAAATAATTGTAAGCAAAGCATATAACACGATGTTTGACAAGCACAAAACAATGTAGATAGATTGAAAAACTAATAAAATATTTATTAAAAAAATGTTGAAAAGCATGTATATATCTAACTTTGGGAATTGTAAAGGAGCATATCCTTTATATTAAAAAGGAGAATTAAATTGAAATAAGGGAACACTTACCAGGGTAAAGACATAATATGGGGGGTTTTCTTTTTAGGTAAATTAAACAAGATCCAAGGTTGGGGCATGGATCTGGACTTACTTTTATTAAGTATGTTGCTAGAAGATCTTGAGATTATTGTACACTATGAAAGTAATATAATAGTAGCCAATGTTATACACTAAAATATGTACATGAATGCTTTGAAGGTTTGAGAAATCTATATGTAGGACAGGAAGCAACAGTTAGAACTGGATATGGAACAAATGATTGGTTCAAAATTGGGAAAGGAATACGACAAGGCTGTATATTTTCTCCCTGCTTTTTTAACTTATATGCAGAATACATCATGCAAAAAGCAGGACTGGATGAATCCCAAGCCAGCATTAAGATTGCCAGAAGAAATATCAACAACTTCAGATAGGCAGATGTTATTACTCTGATGGCAGAAATTGAGGAGTTATTAAAGAATGTCTTAATGAGGTGGAAAGACGGGAGTGTAAAAATGGTCTGAAGCTCAACATCAAAAAAACTAAGATCATGGTCACTGATCCCATCACCTCCTGGCAAATAGAAGGGGAAGATATGGAGGCAGTGACAAATTTTAATTTCTTGGGCTCCCTGATCACTGCAAATGGTGACAGCAGCCCCAAAATTAAAAGACGCCTGCTTCTTGGGAGGAAAGCGATGACAAACCTAGATAGCATCTTAAAAAGTGGAGACATTCCCTTGCCAACAAAAGTCCGAATAGTCAAAGCTATGGTTTTTCCAGTAGCAATGTATCGAAGTGAGAGCTGGACCATAAAGATGGCTGGCTGCCACAGAACTGATGCTTTTGAATTGTGGTGCTGAAGGAGACTCTTGAGAGTCCCCTGGACTGCAAGGAGAACAAACTTATCCATTCTGAAGAATATCAACCCTGAGTGCTCACTGGAAGGACAGATCCTGAAGCTGAGGCTCCAATACTTTGGCCATCTCATGAGAAGAGAAAACCCTGATGTTGGGAAAGTGTCAGGGCAAGAGGAGAAGGGGACAACAAAGGACAAGATGGTTGGACAGTGTCATAGAAGCTATCAACATGAATTTGTCCACCTCCTGGAGGCATTGGAAGACAGGAGGGCCTGATGTGCTCTGGTCCATGGGATCACAGTCGGACACGACTTAAGAAATAAACAACAATATATGTATATTGTCATGTTATCTCAGAGAATGGAAGAGCCTATTTTAATTACTGATGATCAAGTACTTGACTGAACTTTATCTCTCCCAGTGCTGCAACAGGTGCTGAGATGTAGTCCTATGTCCATTATCCTTGTTACTGAACTTAGAAAGAAGTGCAAGTATAGTATACTGAAATTTCAGATCATTTACTAACGGGCAAACCTCAGAGTAGCAAGAGTGATAACAGAACATAAAGAAGGAGGAGGCAAACTAAGATAACAGACTACTCCTTGAGACAAAAATCAGATTGGAAAGAAGGGCCATGTAGCCCAGTCATTGATTTGACAAATATGGTCGCTGATCAGGGGCTTCTCCTGGAATGAAGTCACCTGAACAGCTTTTCAAGCAATAACTTTGGCAGGCTGAGAATGGAATACTTTGTATCCCCTCCATGCCACATGCCTATGTAGAAATGTCCGCTGAATACAATAACACCCAAGCTGAACATCTAACAAGGCTCTTCAAAGAGAGTACAGCCAAGGAACTACAGGGACCAAGGCTGGCCATACACAATAATTCTCAGGGTAATCAAGCTCCAACCCTACCGGAAGGGGGTATTCACTTCCCTCAAGATATTATCTTGGAAATAAGGGACTCAGTAAAGGATATAAAAGCCCTGTTAGTATGTTTGGTTGATTTAATGAAGAAAAGGGTTATTCCACCTCATGAGAAGAGAATACTCCCTGGATGATCCTTTTGGAGACAATGGAAAACCAAATGCCCCCTTGTGGGAAGAACCTGATGAAAACTTTAATTTATCATCTAACACCATCCAGAAAATCGCTAGCCTTTCCTACGTAGAGCTACTTTCTTGTGTTACACAGACAAATCAAGGTCAGCCTTTGCCCTCTAGGCCGGACCTAGATAAAGTGAATGAGGCCTTAATGCCTCAAATTAGCACCAAAGAGACTATACAAAACATACCCCAAAGAAGTACTAGAGAGTAACAGGTGAAGTTCAAAATTAAAAAGCTTCAAAAAACAAAAGGTTAACTAACTCCATAAGACAACCAAATTGCAAGGTTAATAAGAACAACAAAGGTACGAAGGGTTTCAAACATCTTACCCAAAAAGGGAAAAAGATGGATTTTAAACCCTTATTTCAATTGCTAAATGTAATGCAAGATGACCTAAGGAAGAAAGATGACCAAATAACTCTGCAGCAAGAAAAAGCAAGAGAAGTGACTGCAAAAGAGGGAAATCAATGGCACACATTGAAAATGGGGGAGAAAGTGAAAAAGCCATCAGTAGAGAAAGGGGAAATACCTGTCAAAAGAAGAGACAAGCAATGAACAGGCCTCAAAGATCCTATTGTCAGATACACATTCTCCACTTAATGAAAATTTGGAGATGAGTGAACAGTAATGAAATTAGAGGAAACAACGGCAGACAAATCCCAGTGCTGATAACTGACAGATATACAACAGCCAAAAAAAGAAGGGGAATCAATAAGAGACTCACATATATGTATGGAAATACAAACTATCCTGCTAACTACAGAGCAAATTTTAAGGCAGATCTCCAACTCATTGATTTTAATCAGGCTAGGCACAAAGATCTAAACCTTGTCTGGTGGGATTATAGCAGCTATGAGGGTAAACCCACCTGGAACTTTATGTACTGACCAATAGTAGTTTCAATGAGCCAGAGTGCTTTAAACACCAGCACCATGAAACTTAGCCGGATGCCCCAGATAACCTACTTGCATGGAAATGTTGTTGTATACCCAGATATTAAGACTGAGGCCCAAAATATAACTCCAACTTCAAGGGCCTGCTTATTGAAAATCCTTTCATGGAACATTGCTGGTTGAGCCTCCAGATAGAGTGACCAAGGTTGCCCAAAAGTGGGGATGGCTCTAATGTTCTCTACTGCTTTGGAGGCTAGGGTCAAATGGCTTCTACCTTGTCACAAAATTGCTATGGCCACCTTATTTGTTATCAGGTCAAGCACTTATTTGATTATCAATGCTTACATTCCTCCATTGTCTTCTAAAAGTAAAACAACTCAAATGTGGAACCAATTGGAACTTTATATCACAAACTTTGAATCCATAGCCAATGCACATGTGATATTTATGGGAGACATGAATGCAAGAACTGGATCAAATAATGACATCTTTTACTCTTCTAATTCCTGGGGTACGGATTCTGTAGAGAGCCACACCTTGATGAATGATAGAACACCAAAAGATCAATTATAGTGGGATATGCCTGGTACGGATGGCAGAACACCTTATTCTTTATATTGTAAATGGCAATGAACTGTTTGATAACTGCGCAGAATTTACTTTTGTATAAAGGAAGGATAGCAGTGTGGTAGACTAAGCGTTAATTTCTCTGTCTTTAACCAGAATGGCTAAGGAATTTTCTGTCAGACATAGAACAGATAGCGATCATATACCCCTACTTTTAACCTTGTCACTTCCCCCTGAGCATCATTTAGGTGATGATGTCTTATCTGTACAATATAAATGCCTCATTTGGACAGAGGAGGTTCATGCAAAAGTCTCCATTTTCTTAAAATCTCCTTCCAGTGAGAAATTAAGAAACTTAATAACAGCACCTATGAAATTCACTTTGGCTTCCATTGTGACAATTTACAACTCCCTGGTTTTAACAATACAATCTGTTCTAAGCCCAAAACAATCTCACACCCATAAACAACTAGGAAGGTACACTCTTAAATGGTGTGATGATGAATGCTCCCTTTATAAAAAACCAGCTTAGAGAAATACCGTATTTTTCACTCCATAAGACGCACTTCCCCCCCCAAAAGTGGAGGGAAAGCATGTGCGTCTTATGGAGCGAATACAGGGGGAAAAAATCACCAATGGCAACACATTTCAGTGACACAGAATGGGTTGCAAAACTTGCTTGCTTGTGTGACATATTCAACCTGCTCAACCAACTCAATCTGTCTCTTTGGGGAGAATGACAACTGTGTTTAAGTCAGCAGATAAAGTGGCTGCATTCAAAGCCAAACTAGAATTATGGGGGTAATGAGTAAACATTGAGATTTTTGATATGTTTCAAATAGTAGCAGATATTTTAAAAGGGACTGAGCCAGGGCCTTCTTTCTCACAACTAGCGCAAGATCATCTATCTCAGCTTTTGAAAGTGTTTGAGAATTACTTCCCAAAAGCAAAAGACCCCAGAACTGGGAAGGAATGATGCATTTGTGAACAAGCCAAGTGAATCAACTTAATCTGTGCTAGAAGAGGATCAACTGCTTGAGATCACAAATAACGGTGGCCTTAAAAGTATGTTTGAGACAAATTCAAATCTCCATACTTTCTTGATCGAAGTAAAGGCAGAATATCCTGGAATTGCCACAAAAGCACTGAAAAGCCTGCTCCTATTTCCAACATCCTATCTTTGCAAAGCAGGATTTTCTGCTATGACTGCAACAAAAACTAAATTACACAGTAGACTGGACATAAAACACACACTTTGAGTGGCATTGTCTCCCATCCCTCCCAGATGGGACCATCTAGTTGCAAGAAAATAAGCACAGGGCTCCCACTGATTCTGCAGTATGGTGAGTTGTATTATTATTTCATTATATATTACAATGTAACGATAACAGAAATAGTGGCTGCTCCATTGGCATGTGTTGTCGAAACAGAGCTTCTTTGCCACCCCCCACTGGGATGAGGTGAGACAGGAATCTCTGCATCCTGAGGACAGGGCTTGGGAGCACAGTATCTGTGTCTCCCCATCCTCTCAGCCTCTTTCAAGGCTTTCTTCCCACCCACCTGCCCTTTATCCACTGTGAGTCTGACTGGTCACCTTTTTGGGGGCCAGATAGGAATTTTTCCTCTGCTATCAAGATTGGCTTATGGTTAGCAGGGTTTTTCGCATTTCCCACACTGGTATGTTTGTTATTTTTGAATATTAAGGTTTGTTTATTGGTCATGCTGGCTGGTAGTGCGGAAACAACTATCGGTGACTGCCCAGGGAATACAATGAAGGTGATAACCTGAATAACCTCATGCTGTTGTGGATCATGAGGTTACAGTGCCAGGGAGGGGGGAGAGAACATCCTAGGGCCTTTCCCAGGCCAGGGGTTGCCAATGAATGGGGACTTACAGACCCGGGGGGGTTGCTTAAGGCGCTTGCCAGAGTCGTGTGGTCCAGGGAACCATGTGACAATGGGGCATGGGACTTGCCTGAATGTGGTTGGGGAGGGGTTCTTGTAAGACCTTCGGCCTCAAACCTGATACTGTACTACCACAGGTCCCCCTGTTTGGAAACAACAAGAATTAAAGTTACCTGTTTAATAAAGTGTGGCCCTTGTTTGATAAAGTATTTAATAAAGTGTGGCTTGGGCTTGGGCATGTTGTGATAATGGCTGATGGTTGGATTACAAAAGATATCCTGTATAGAGAATTACTGCAGGGAAATCACCCCAGAGGGAGACCACAGCTGTGATACAAGGATATCTGCAAGCGGTATCTGAAGGCCTTAGCAATGGACCTCAACAGATGGGAAACCCTGACATCTGAGCATTGAGCCTGGAGGCAGGCGTTGTGATGAGATGGGATATTTGTTTAAGATCTTGTACTGAAGATGGCTTGTGTAGTAGGTAAAAATGCAAGAGGGATTCCATCTTAGTTCTCTGCTTAAATGATTTCTGCAATGTTGACAGAGTGTTACTAGTAAGAGATGAGAGAATTCTTTTCTGAGAGCATGAGAAGAACATACTGTGATAAGATAGATGGACTTTGTTGTGACTCCTTGCAAACTACTGGAACCCAAATAACATCTGTTACCCATGGGAAGGAAGTCAGGTGGTACAGAAGGACTGTTTGCCTAACAACGTGTCATGATTGGATGTCACCGTGAGAAGAAGAAGATAAGGATATGCCAGCTACGCTTGAAAAAGGAACTTTTACCTATGGACAATTACTCGAGAGGCCCTCTTGAATTACTCATGGACACTCGTGGATTATTCTTAGGTTATTCGTAGGTTATTTAGAATTAGGACAATATGACTTAATTACTAGAATAGGATATTTCTTTTACAGGATTTTTCTTTTGTACAGGATTTTTCTTTTTACAGGATAATGATGGACTTTGGACTTTCTTACTTATTGGACTATTTTGTATTTTATTTTTCCTGGTGGATTACCTGATTGAACTTGAGGGGAGGCATTTTCTTAATTGCCTTTTTAACCAGCTTTTATTTGTTTTCTTGGATTTTTGAATTCTTTTTACTATTTTTGGATACTTGTATATTTTTCATGATTTCTTTAATTCACTACAATTTGGTAATTTACCTGCAATATGATTATTTGCATGCTTTTGCATAAACTGACTTTTACTTTATGGAACTTACTTTTTTCTTTAATAAAATAATGATTATAAAAATCAATTGGTCTCTTGAACAGTAAACTTGTCTTAGGTCACCTGATGGTATTGCTTCGGCCTAGCTTACTTAATGAGTCCTGCCTGTGGAGCATAGTAAGTCTAATGACTACAAAGCCCACATGGTTTTCTATCAGAAATATCCTAAGGTACCAGAGTGTTCTTATTAGGGCAGACTTGTGAGAGAGGGTGTTGTATACGCCTAGCTGAGCTAAAGGACTATCTCAGCACTTTTAGGGTGTGCAAACTCCTGATTACTCTCTGTCCGAACGTCCAAGTGTTCTCTAGGGAACCATGGGCGCTGACGCATCACAGCCTCTCCCAATTTGAAGAGACCCTTGTCCAGCAGGCCGAGGCAAAGAGGCAGTCATGAAAGCAGCAAAATAAGGGAGCTGGACAGGGGACAGATTGTATTTGTCTTCAGTGTAGAAGGGATTGTCACTCCCGGATTGGCCTTCTCGGCCACACTAGATGCAGTTCCAAGATCTCCATGCAGAGCAAGTTACCATAGTCTCTCGAGACTGAAGGATGCCTAAAAGTGTGGCCCTAATTAATCCAACACATGTGTCTCACCTCTTTATTCTGGGTGGGAGAGATAAAGGGCACATGTGCTTGATTCAAAGTTATCCTCCAACAACCTACTGCATAACAAGTACCCCCACACATGGACACACCCCATGCCCCCCTTCACAGACGCCAGTGGTGGCAGATTTCCCCCCCCAGTCCTTGGAAGAATGGTCTTCAATAAAACTGGTCCCTGGCATTAAAAAGGTTGGGGACCACTTCTCTAGGGGATCATTTCACCCCTGCTTCCAAGGAGAAGATTAGAAGGGATAATTACACGGACATTTTTGAGCTGTGAAATAGAGAAGTGGATAAGAAGGAATTGGAGAAGGAGGATGACAGGGACAAGGAAAGATTCAAATGGCAGAAGCCTGAGTGATCCTGGGCCAAATGGCTTCTGGGTCTCTTATTGTATTTTGGATCATAGTGAAGGCACAACCTTGGAGAGCCCAGGCTTTAGTAAAATACCTGGACTTGATTTACAGGGTGTACATGAATTACCTGGAGCATGCCTGACTTCTCTATGACAAATAGTTTTGTATGAGAGTGGCAATCCACCTAAATTTGTGCTGGGATGAGCCACAGCCTGATCTATGGCTTCAGTATATGATGCCAGCCGGACCCAATTTAGGCAATAGATTTGACAGCAGACGCCTCATTTGCAAGGCTGGTCAGAATTTTTCTCCCTGTACAAATAGGGGCAGGTGGTTCAACTCTGCCTGCCCCGTCAGTTCCCGGGGATCGTGTTCACGTAAAGCTTGTAAATACAAAAATAAATACACCTTATGCAGGGGGTCAACACCCTACTGCCACTTGCTTTCGAGCACAACCATGAAGAGGTGGGGAGAAATAAGCCAGTGGAAATAGGAAACCAGATGGGGGACCTGGAGCCACTGCAAAAGGGGTCCAGTCCAATTAAGATAGGCATTTTAGAGGGTTGGCTGAAAGCTTACCCAAAAAAGGAGGATGTCATGTATTTCAGGTGTGGCTTTTGAGAGGGTTTTAGGATCCCAGTAGTGGAAACACATAAGCCATTGTTTGTCCAGAATTTGAAGTTGGTTAGAGGGATGGAAGAAGTAGTTTGGGAAAATATTTATAAGGAGGTTAGAGAAGGACAAGTATTGGGGCCATTTGAGTCCCCCCCCCATGGCTCACCTTAAGGTGTCATCTTTTGGGGTGGTTCCCAAGAAAAGAAGTGTGAATATAGGTTTACACATTACCTATCCTACCCACAGGGTGACTCAGTAAATGACGCAATACCACTTGAGTTATGCTCAATGTGATATACCTCTTTTGATGCAGCTGTGGCCTTGGAGCAGAGATGGCTAAGTGTGAGATCAAGTTGGCCTTCTTTCTCCTTCCGGTCCATTCCGATGAATTTTATCTCTTGGGGCTCTATTTTTCAAGGAGTCTTATACATTGATAGGGCCTTACCAATGGGTTGCTCCATATCCTGTACTGCATTTGAGTATTTCAGCTCATTTTTGGAGTGGAACCTCAGACATAGGGTAGGGTTTAGGAGCATGGCCCAATTATTTAGATTACTTTTTTGTGGGGGAAAAGAATCAGGGCACTGCAAATTCATCTTGGAATCATTCCAAGCAATGACCACGGAGCTCAGATTACCATTAGCGGAGCAAAAAATGGAGGGTCCCTCCACTTCCCTGACATTTCTGGGAAGAGAGCTGGACACTCAGATGCAGTCTTGGAGATAAAATTGAGGGAGCTCAGACAGCACCTATGTAATATGGTAGGGAGGAAAAAAAGTTTCTCTAAAGGAGCTGCAAGAGATTGTGGGGCACCTGAATTTCACTTGCTGAGTAGTTGTGCCCAGCAGGGCCTTTTACGAAGGCTATGTGATGCCATGCGAGGTCTTTGCTGACAGTTCCACAGGACGTGCAGCAGAATTTGCAAGTTTGGATTCAGTTCCTGGATGGTTTTAATTGGTCTCTTTCTGGAGGTCACAATTAACCTCCAGGTGGAGTTCCAAGTGCAGAGAGATGCAATTGGTTCGTTGAGTTATAGGATTTATTTCACAGGAAAATTGTGTGCTGGTGCCTGGCCTGCAGCATGGCAGCAGACAGGTATCACCCAGGATTTGATGTTCCTGGAATTCTTTCCTGTTCTAGGAGCACTCTGGCTGTGACGCATGACTGGACTAACTCGGTCGTGCACTTTTGGTGCGATAATCTAGCTGTAGTGCATATTATCAATAACCTCACATTATGATCTGAATGTGTCATGAATCTGGTCAGAGCCTTTACCCTATGTGCCTTGCAGTTCAATATCATGGTACAGGCAACGCACATCCTGGGGCTAGACAATACTTTAGCAAATGCACTATCCTGTCAACAGATTGAGTGGTTCAGGGAATTAGCTCCAGCAGCCAACAAATACCCCAAGATACTACCTCCCAAGGTTTGGCAAATTGGCGAGATGATGCCAAAAGAGCAATAGGTTTGGCATTGGCCCCTCGGACATGCAATGGGTATGCTGCAATGAGTATAGAAGCCTGATAAGCCTGGATCAGTTATGGTCAGCACTGGTAGAGCATCTTCAGCAATACACTGTTTACCTCCACAGGAAGAGGTTGTCACCAGGTTCAATTCAAGGTAGAATGTCAACCTTGGCATTCCATGCCAAGATTCAGGGTCATCAAGATTTCACATCAGACTTCCATATTCAGAAGATGATTGAGGGCTGGAGCAAAGAAGGGGTCTTAACACCAGACACAAGGGCACCTTTCCCCCCGGCAATTCTAGAAAAGATTAGTTAAGAGTGGGGTAGCATATGTAGAGACAGCAATGAGGTAACCTTATTCAGAACATTAACTTTGATAGCATGTTTTGGTGTGGTGAGAATAAGTGAGGTAGTAGCAAAATATAGTAGCATCCATGACAGCAGTACAAACATGATGTATCACTGTAGGTATCACTGAAACCTAGTGGGATGAGACTCATGATTCGAATGTAGTTATTGGAGGGTATAACCTATTTCAGAGAAACTGACCCAGTTAAAAAGGAGGAGGATGAGCTTTATATGTTAAGAGCTCTTATATTGGTGAAGAAATCCAGGGTATAAATCTAGGAAGCCAGGTTGAGAGCATATGGGTAAGAATTAAGGGAGAGAAAAATGTGAGGGGTGTCATTTTGGGAGTATACTATGGACCCCAAGCAAGTCTGAGGAGTTGGATGAAGCCTTCCTGGAGCAGATGGCCACACATTCAAAAGGGAAAGATGCAGTAGTAATGGGAGATATCAACTATCCCAATATATGTTGGCAGTTAAACTCTGCCAAGAGCACAACGTCCAACAAATTCCTTACTGGCCTTGCAGACAATTTTAAGGTCCTGAAGGTGGAAGAGGGGACAGGTTTGTTTTCCAGGGGTCCAGAGACTAGTACATGGAGCAATGGTTTCAAACTACAGGAAAAGAGATTCCATCTGAACATTAGGAAGAACTTCCTGATGGTCGGAGCTGTCGGGCAGTGGAATAGGCTGCATTGGAGTGTGGTGGAGTCTCCTTCTTTGGAGGTTTTTAAGCAGAGGCTGGATGGCTAACTGTTGGGAGTACTTTGAGGGATGTTCCTGCATGCCGGGGGATTGGACTGGATGGCCTCTGGGGTTTCTTCCAACTCTATGACTCTATGACTTTATGTTTGGCTAAACAGTAATATGGTCATGATACACGTATATAGATCCAAGGCAGATCAGATTGGAAAGGGAGCTAATATCACAGTAACTACTTACTCTATTGGCATACTTTGCTCTGTCATGGCAGTTGAGGGTTATCTCAGGCTCAGGGGGAAGCAACAGGGTTATTTCCTTTCTCATGAAGATGGTTCCCCCTAGACTAAATACCAGTTTTTGAACTTGTTGGATCATGCCCTTCTGAGAGCAGGGATCAGGGATGGCACTTTGGAACTCATTCATTCAGGATTGGAGTGGCTTCTATGGCCCAGTTGCAGCTAAGAGATTGGGTTGCTGGGCTTCCAATAATTATACGAGGGGTTGCTGATAAGTACTGAGCCTTTCCCAGAAAAAATTGAGCTAGGAAGCTGTAACTGCCACATTATTCTACAGATTCCCCCAGGAAGTCGATGCACTTGTGACATCTGCAGCTTCTTAAGTCCCTGCAAATAAAATTCTTCCAGCTGCTGGTGTAATCACTCATTTGCAGCATTAGTTGCCTCCAGAACACTCCCAAATCGTTGTCCCTTTAGGTGTTTTTTGAGTTTGGGGAACAGATAATAGAAGGAGCCAGGTTGGGAGAATAGGGTGGATGGGACATCACTTGAAAGCTTAAGGACATCAGTTTTGCTACTGATTCACCTGCAATGTGTGACGAGGTGTTGTCATGCAACAGGATGACACATTTGGAGAGCTTTCCTCGACGTTTTCCCTTGATGTTTTGCCTCAACTTCATCAATAAAGCACAGTAATATTTTGCATTGATGGTTGAATCCTGTTAGAGGTAGTCCACCAGCAGAACTCCCTTCTTACCCCCAAAAACTGTTGCCATTTGCTTCTGTGCCAACCTTTGCACTCGGAACGTTTTTGGCCTGGGGGAACAACTGTGCCTCCATTTTTTAGACTGTTACTTTGTCTCAGGATCATAACAGCAGATCCATGTCTCATCATCAGTTACCAGTTTGCACAGGAAATCTGACTCATTTCTTGCAAAATGTTCCAAAACAGCCACCAATGACTCCACACGTTTCCTCTTCTGTTTGGTTGTCAAAAGTTTGGGGATCCACTTTGCTGCCAGTTTTCTCATTTCCAAGTCGTTTTGGATAATGGCGCAAATTCTCTCACTTTATATTCTCTGATATATAGCAATACATTTGGCTGATATTCGGCGGTCCTCCATGATCATGTCATGGATGGCTTTCACATTTGCAGGCACAGAGGCAGAAACAGGCCTTCCACTGGGTTTCTCAATTTCAACACCAAAATGGCTAGTTTAAACATTGACAACCCAGCGTTTAATTGTTGCATACGAAGGGCCACTTTCACCCAGAGTTTCTCACATTTCATTATGGATCTGCTTTGCACCTTTCCCTTGGAGAAACAGGAACTTGATTATGGTCCTATGCAGTTCCACACTGAACTTTTCTGGAGGTGCTGCCATGTTCACTTTCGACCTGAACATGAAAGATAAATTAAAATCATAGGTAGCTGAATTTTGCACCATTGAATACAGACAAATTGGCCAATACACCCTGGAATTTATAGCTTCCTAACTCAATTTTTTTCTGGGAAAGGCTCAATACTTAACAGCACCCCTTCGTAGATCTGTACCCTTCTGCAAGTTTCAGTTTGTTGCTGGCTCTTGTTCTTTTGTTGCCAGTTCAACAGTTGCAAGGAGTAAATTGGCTGGAAGATACATAAGCATGGCCCTTCAGTGGGAAAGGAAAGAGGATGCCACATTAAGAAGCAGTGGCCTCTTTAAGAGTGAGAAGAATAATAGCTCAGGATAGAGGACTTCCATCCCAGAATCAGGAAGCAACAAATTACAATTACAGTTAGTTGTAGTACATTGCTTTCTGTCCTAATGAGGTTGTAATGAAGCTGCATTTCAAAGCAGTATGATGAGTGGGAACAAGCTAATTTTATTTGTGTTTTAGCTGTGCTTAAAAGTCATCTTTAAAGGGAATTCTGAAACATTTTGAGAGGAAATTTTAAGTTTTAAAAAAATGCTAAGATGTTAAAACTAATGAAAAGTAAAAAAAATCCCATTCAATGTTATACAACAAGCTTCTTTTCAATGCCACACCAAGTAACGACAACAAATTACCTTTTTAAATATTTTTTTTGAAACATAGAAGTTTCCACACTTTGTTCCTTTTTTTGTTTCTGTTACCTCTGTCTGACAACTCTGCCCAGTCTCTTGATCTGCAGGCATAGGTAACTATAGATGATTCCAATAGATGTTTTTTCACCTGCTTCTCCCTCTGTTTAGGCTTCCATGATTGCTCACTGTCTGCCTTCTGCCTTCTAACCTCTGCTTGGTAGGGTTTTAAGCACTCACAATTCCTGTCATTGTCTCAATGAGCCTTATTTCCATACTTTGATTCTACTTCTATTTCAAGCAGTTTCACAGCTGCCTAGAACAGTGTTCTTTCTCCCAGTTAAGATGATCTCAGAATTTAGTTATGAGTGGGGTGATAACTCTCTGCGCATTATCCAATCTTAACAGATGAATTTGATCTGGCAGCAGGAACACTCATGTGACAGCTTCAGGCTACCTCCATCACATAAACCTGAGGGATGGAACAGGAACAGGCCAGCTGTTACTTGCTTATTTTATTTGTGAATAAAAATAACTCAAATTGTTAAGTGAAGTGGATAAGAAAGTGCAGCTCTTCTAGCATGAAATAAAGAGAGTTCTTGAGTAAACAGATTTGTTTTCCTCCAGATATATTATTTTGATGCATGCTATTCCTTGACCCTGGACAAAGGATAAGAAACAAGATGGGTAAAAATCCCTGAAGTACCTCAAGGTTGGTTGTTGAACCAGGAGAACATATAAAGCCAATATACCGTGTTTCCCTGAAAATAAGACAGGTTCTTACATTAATTTTTGTTCCAAAATTTTTGTTCCATACATACTTTTATTGTTACAGCATCAAGCCATATACATAAAAAAAATTAAATGCAGAGCTTCAAGTACTGACATATACTGCAAAAAGCCAAATCAAATACGCAATAAAACTACAAATATAACAATATAAGACCAATGTCTAAGGGTTTGGCTATCTATTCTGGCTACTATGGCATGCCGCCCAAAATTTCGCTACCAGTTCTGTAGTAATCTGATTTTGATAAATTAACAATTGGTTATAGTAGTCCAAGTCTGATTGCTTGTCATGTCTTTTAAGAGAGGTGTAATATATTTTTCTCGAATCATGTTATGCCTGTTACATCTGAGCATCATATGCTCAATGGATTCTATCTCACCAGATCCACGAGGGCAGAGTCTCTGTTCCCTCAGGATCTTCTTAAATCTGCCTTCCAACACCACTGAGGGAAAGGCCTCACATCTAGCCAGAGTAAAGGCTTTCCTAAACTTATATGTCTCAAGCTGTGATAAATAGGCCATGGGGACTAAGTGATATTTGTGTGTGTCTATTGCTCTAAAGTTGGGGCATCTACCGAGATCTACCTGTCTTTCCATGTCCATTATTCTCTGTTTAAGGGCTGATTTTGCTTCATCCCATTGCATATTCGGTATTGCTTGTGGAGAGAAGCCCATAACTTCAAATTTGTTTAGGACCACTTTCAACCACTTCGATTGAAAATTGTCCTCTAGAAGTAGATTGGTTAATCCCTGTAATTGATCATTTATTTTAAGATAGTACTGAAGGGAGGCTAGTGTAATTTTGGCTACCATTGTTAGTGAGCCTGTCTCTAAACGAATTTGTGCATTTGGTACGGATCTTGGAACTTCAAGAATTGCGCTAAGGAATTTAGTCTGAACCTGCTCTGTTGGATGAAAGCAGCTAGATGGAGGCCCTATAAAGGTGCCGTAGAGCATCTGGCTGACCACCTTTGCCTGAAAGAGTTTTTGGGCTGCTGGAATATATCAACCCCCTTTGGAATAGTAGAACCTTAAGATGGCATTTGCTGTTTTTTCCCCTTGGGTAGCTGCATATTGTATATGAGCCTTTCTGTCCCCAGTGGATTGAAGGGCCATATCTAGATATTTAAAACAGGAAACCTGTTCGAGAGATTGCCCATTTATAGTCCAAGACCTTTACTTTTGTCTTCTATCAAAGGTCATAATTTTTGTCTTTTGATAATTTATTTCTAATTTCTTCATTTTGCAGAAGTCTGCAAATTTCTTAAGAGCTCTCTTTAGACCGATTGGAGTTCTTGCTAAAAGCACGGCATCATCTGCATAAATAAGGACAGAAATATGTCTTTCATGTAATTTTGGAGGGTGGAGACTAGGAGAGTTCAGGTATTCTACTATGTCATTTATGTATAAATTAAACAGAGAGGGGGCCAGTAAGCAGCCCTGTCTTACTCCTCTATAGGTGTTAACCGGTTCTGTTAAATTTCCTTTCCTATTGAGCCTAACCTGGAGATTGGTATTGTCATGTAGCACATGCAACAATAGAAGTAATCATTTATCTATTGAGGTGGCTTCTAAATTGGTCCATAGTTGCTGTCTTGAGATCAAATCAAAGGCCGCTTTCAGATCAATAAATGCAGCATATAATGAGGTTTGCCGTTTGATGCATATTTCTCTATAAGGTGTTGGATAATGAGACAATGGTTCATAGTGGATCTACATTCTCTAAAACCAGCTTGCTCTACAGCTATCCTATTTTCTTCAACCAACCAGGTCTCAAGTTTATCCTGAAGATGCCTAGCATATAGTTTACCACAAATGTTTAGGAGACTAATGGGGCGATAATTTCCCAGCTCATCTCTTAGTCCTTTTTTAAATAGAGGTACTATTATTGCAGTATTCCATTCTGCAGGAAAGAGGCCTGTAGAGTTGATATATGTAAATAATGCTGCAAGGAAAAGAGCCCACCAATCAATATTCTCTTTGAAGAGTTCCGGAGGCAAACCATCCGACCATGGTGCTTTACCTATTTTCAGTCAGGCAATATGGGATATAATTTCCTCTTGGGAAACTGGTGGCCAAACCAGTAGAGCATCAAATTCACCAGCTGAGACTGGTATTGGAGAAAAGTCTTTATAAAGTTGGTTATAAAAGGCAACCCATTTACAGTGGGAGATTGGAGGATCAATTTGGCAAGGGAGGTTTTGTTACTTACAGTAACCAATTGCCAGAACTTGGAAGAATTTTTCTCTTTCGCAGCTAGAATTACTTCTGCCCATAGCGAATGAGTATATTCTTTTTTTCTTTTGATAAATTGGATGTTTATATGCTGCTTTTTGAACCCCAAGCTTCTGTTGAATTTCCTGTCTTTGTTTGTTGTTTGATTTTTTAAAAACTGCATTTACCTCCCAGGGGAGGATTGAGATACCTAACTCCCAGGGTAGGATCGAAGTACCTGAAGCAGAAATAAATCAAGGAAGTAGGATTGGTGGACAGGAACTCCTTTTAAACAAACAAGGAAGGGAAGGAGAAAATGAGAGATAAGCTGAATCAAGATTTAAAGGAGTAAGCCAAGGGCTGACTGTATAAATTAAAGCTAAATAGTGTTGAGGACACAACAATGAAGAAATTATGGAACTGAAAAGGAAAAATAAAATCCTTGAAGCAGGGTTACTAGATTTGGAGGATAAAATAGAGTCTGATAGGCTAGCATTAGAACTTAAAGTTATGAAAGACATGATGCACTCAGTAGACAAGAAAAGGGTCTCCTGTGTAATATGTGATGAAGATGTGACAGGGTGATATGGAGAATATGGAGACTTGGGTTGCCCAGGAGACATTATAGATGTTAAGGGAAAATTGTTGGGAAGAGGAGGATCCCATACATTTGAGTAAATGAGAAAGGTGGGATCAGCAATGAAAAAGGATGAGCAAAAAGGGAGCAGATAGATCTTCCGAGTCCAGCCCCTATCAAAGAGGCACTGTGAGGAATCGAACTCCAAACTCTGGCTCTGCATCCAGATACCTAAACCACTGAGATATCCAGCACTTCAAACTATAATAAAAAGTTGAAAAGTACTACAAATCCCCAAAATAATGAGTCTCCATTAGGAAAAATTAATAAATGTTAGTCAAAAGTAAAGCATTACAGTTAATGTTTTTGTTTGTTATGTGTTTTGAATAAAGCTGGCTTGGTGACAGAAATGTTTGCAGGAGGTGGGAGAAGAGTGTGTCTTCTTCCCTTGAGGGAAGAAGGTTTGAAGAAAATTAAAAATCAAATCTTGATTTAAAATAACATTTTTACAAACTGGGAGTGCAGGGTAAGGGAGTAAGAGCCACAGGCTCTTATAAGAAGACAATGTAAATTTCATATATCACTTCAGCAGGAGTGAAGGACGAATTTGGCATAGGGATAGAGTACATGTTATGTGTGAAATAACGAAGAGGGAAGAAATGAGAGGAGAATATGGGGGAGGAAAAATACAAAAAGCCTTCCACGCTGACACCACACATAGAATCTCTGGATCAGCATATTGTGTGTGTAATGGGATCCTGAGTCATGAATCAATCCAGCAATTCCCAAAAATAAGCTAGATGTAATCCAAAATGATGTCAGTAATTGGCAGCTGATTATCCCCAAACTTCAACGCCATCTATTACATAGTTGGGAACTAATGTGTAACTTTACTTTCCAAACTTAATTTTGTAAATTTTATACCTAATTTTGGCCAAACAGAATTATTAAAAAATTTGAATGATTGTTTGCTTACTGAAATTAATTAGAAAAGCAATTTGATTAATTAGGTATGGAAAGAATCTGAGTAGCAAGGATAAGAAGAGGGACAGCTTATCATTGCAAGCAATAGCACAACTTTAACAGCTGCATAAAAATAAACAAATAACAATATCAACAGTTAGCTGTAGACAACATATCCATTCATTTGTAGAGGGAAGAGGCATGGGTGGTGACTGACTTGCTGCTGCCAGTGCTGGATGCTGACAACAGTGAGAGTCACTGGCCAACTAGCCAAACACATTCAAGCATTGCTTGCCTCCACCGCAGCTTATAAAGGTGAAATTCTTCACTGGTTATACGCACAGGAATTGCTCTTCATCCTCAACTGGCTATTGTGATTATCTCACTGTAACAACCCCAATAGAATTCAAAAAGTGGAAATTTCAGATGGAACTAGAGATGAGGGCCAAAGCTGAGGAAAGACAAATGGCCTTACAACTAGAGAAAGAAAAATTGGCCATAGAAAAAGAAATGGAGAAAGAAAGAATGAAACGTAATGCAGAACTACAGAAAGAACGTATGGCTTTCGAACTCAGAAGACTAGAAATGGCAAATCAAAACAATAATAACAATGGGGGAGCCAACTCTGAGGGGAGTCAGTTATCTAAGGCAGACCTGAAGAAATTCCCAATTTTTAGGAAGGGAGATGATCCAGAAGCATTCCTTGTGATGTATGAAAGAGCGTGTGAGGATTTTCAAGTGAGGGAATGTGAAAAGATTATTCTATTAAGATCCCAAATTAGTGGAGGCCTGGCTGAGATCTATGTGGAGATGCTATCGAATTAATTAAAGATTACACTGAATTCAAAAAGTTAGTGTTTGCCAGGTATGGCATAAACTCAGAACATTTGAGATAAAAATTCAGGTCTCTAAGAAACCTGATGAGCCTTACTCACAATTAGGGGCAAACTTGTCCAGATATTTAGACAAATGGCTGTTAGAGGAGGGAGTTCAGACAGTTCAGGATCTTGAAAAATGTTGTGGGGTTGGAGCAGTTTTATTCTCTCTTACATGGTGAACTAAAATATTTGGTCAAGGACAAGAAACCCCAGAATTTGAAAGAAGCAGGGGAGACTGCTGATTTCATTTCCCCGATACGAAAAAACAGCTTTTCTGAGGGAAAAGGTGTGAGGAAAACTTGGGAGGACTCTAATAAATATCCCAGACTACAATTTAAAAACCAACAGAAGGTTGGCTGCCATTTTGTGGGAAAATCCTCAGAACAGAGCCAAGCCAGAGGGCAAAATGTGGAGGGAAAAGGAGGAAAAGGTGCTGGGAATGAACAATGGAACGTTAGGACTTTTTAAAAATGTAATGAAAAAGGCCATATTGCGTCCCAGTGTGGTAAAAACAGAGAATTTGTACCTCAAAAAGTAAATTTAAGTAAACCTAAAGCTGTTTATTGTGTCCAGCAAGGAAAAGTTGATCCACCAAGGGAGGAGTCAGTTGCCATAGCAACACCAGCCGAGCTCTCTACACCAACTGATAATATTGAATCTAATCTTCTTTTGGCAGAGATTAGGCATTGCTTTTTAATTAAAATGGATCAAGAATTATTTAAAACTGCTGGGGACAATATCTGTGTTTTAGATAATAAATACATGGCTCTGAAAGACTCTTGTTCACAAGTAACTCTATGTCACCCAGATATAGTACCTCAGAAATATATTTTAAAAGAGGAACACATGGCTGTGAAGGGAATAGGTCAAGAAACTGTTATTTTGCCTGTGGCTGAATTACCCATTCAATATCAGGGATGGCAGGGACATTGGCAAGTAGGAATTTCCTCACAGTTGCCAACTGAGGTTTTAATAGGCAATGACCTCTCTGAACATGTGAAGAAGGTTTTAGTTGTGACACGTTCCCAACAAAATAAAGCAGAGGCAGCTGAGGAAGGGAGTGAAAATCAGAGGATGGGAATACCTGACAGTATTAACTCAGCTGAAATATTTCTACTTAATAGCAATACGTTCAGTCAAGAACAGAAATCTGATTCCACACTAAAACAATGCCTTCAGAATGTTTCTGAGGCAAAATTAACCCCTGAAAGACCTGAGAGGTTCCACCTTGAACAGGGCATATTGTACCGAAAGTCTCTAAGGAACCTCAAGAAAGGGGGGGAAGATGTTGGTCAAAGACAGGGTCATAACAAAGACAAGACTAAAATGAAGCAATGCCCTTTACCAGTGATTTCTATCCCATTCCAACGTATTGGCGTGGATATTATAGGACCATTGCTTAGAGTCACCCAAATGGGGAGTAGAATTATTCTGACCATTGTTGATAATGCCACATGATACCCAGAGGCTATTCCTCTGAGGAATAGTGAGACTCTTAATGTTGTTGATGCCTTGCTGGGCTGTATGAGCTGTATGGGGTTTGTGTATAAGATGGCTGCTGACTTGGGACCATCGGTTACCTCTAAGCTCGTGCAAAGATTGTGGAAACTTTGTGGGATCGGACGGGACACTTCCAACCCCTATCACCTGCAAGTTGACGGCATGGCAGGGAGACTCGATGGAACCCTCATGCGTATGATTAGGGCATGCTCGGTGGAGAGTCCCTACAACTGGGATCAGAGGGTGCAACTTCTATTGTATGCTTGTGGGTCTGTGCCCCAAGAAAGTAATGGGGTCAGTCCTTTGGAGCTATGGTTTGGGAGAAAAGTCAGGAAACCCCTGGACTTACTCGAGCAGGGTTGGGAGAACATACAGGGATCTAATCCTGACGGTGTGATTTCGTATTTAGTCAACATAACGAACACACTAAGGGGAAGCTTGAAGTTGGATGCTGCAGGTGTGCAGAGGCAGCAAGTGAACCAAGGGCTCTGATGTGACAGGAAAGCCGGAGAAAGAGGTTTTGCTCCTGGAGATAAGGTGCTTGTGCTAGGACCTCTCAAGGGGAGTAAATTGCAACTGGATTGGGCAGGACCATTCTCTATAGTCACTAAAATGAATTAAATCGATTGGATCATTAAGGAGGATGGAGAACCAGGCAGGAGGGTGGTCCATATAGATATGATCAAGCCCTACTATAGAGAAGAGAACCGGGCTGGGGTTGCCATGAAGGAAGCAGACAAAGGGAAACCTGACTTACCCTATTGGGAAGGTAGAGGGAAAGGAAAAGATAACCCTGAAAATGTTAGAGTTAGTCATGGACTTTTCCCTGAGCCACAAAATGAATTGAGGGCCTTGCTAGGGAGATTCCGGCAGGTTTCTGTCAGCAAGCCAGGGTTAATCCAGGGAGTGATGCACCAAAGTGAAACTGGAGATGCACCCCACCAGCTGTTACTCCTTGTAGTGTTGCTGACCTAACACTCAAGAAGAGTGCAGATCGTATCCAGTGTACCAGCGGCTGCGAGGAGGCGTTCACGGAGCTGTCGGGGACAGTGATGACCAATCTGGTCATGGGAGATCCAGATTGCTGGTGTGAGTTCACCATCGTTACCGAGGCATCCAACAGAGAGTTAAGAGCCTTGCCGAACCAGAAGGACGACAGAGGACATCATCCTGTGGTGTACCTATGCGGGAATCTACAGGCGGGCGAAGATCAGCTTTCGAGTGGTGAGGAAGAGTGTCTTGCAATCCTTCATTCTCTTCGCAAGCTTGGACCTTATGTGTGGGGAGGACATTTTGTACTGTGTACTGACCATTCCCCATTATTGTGGCTAAGGACTATCAAAGCCAACAACAGTAAACTGATGAGTTGGGCTTTGATTCTGCAGGACTTTGACTTTGAGGTTCAACTAGTCAAAGGGACTCAGAACTGTGCTGCAGATGCCCTTTCTAGAAGACCCAAAGATTAAAGGAGAGAAGAAAAAAATGGACTTTTAATATGATATATGTAATAAAAGTTGAATGTACTGGTACCATGTAAAATTGCTATTGGTTATGTGAGCAAATTTTTGAATGTTGTATCTAATTGTTAAGAATATGCATTAAGGAACTGTGGATATGGTAAAGTATGTAAGTGTACAATATAATGCAGGTAAGAGGTTTATTTAAATGTTATGCAAGTGTTTGATAAATATATCGTTGTTTATTGATATGATGTATAGTTGTCTTGCTCTGTGTACATGAGAGAAAAGCACTTTAGCTTTTCCCCATGAAACAACTTATTAAGTGGGGAGGTAATGTAACAGGCAGCCCTGACCTCACCTGTCCGTCACAGTTGGACAGTGGATCATCAGCCAATGGGGTGACGGAGGGTGGTGCTGAAGGGGGAGGAGCTGGAAGAAAAAGGGGTTTGAAGGGAGAGAAAGATTTAGATCTGGTGTGTGAGAGAGAAAGAGCTTTTTTTAGAGGCCTGTGTGCCTAAGTAGTCAGTGAGGGAAAATCTGTGATTGATCAAATAAGAAACAGTGATTTACACCTTGATTAGCTACCTGTGATTTACATATTTTATTTTGTGTACCATAAACCTGTTTTGTTTTGAAGGAAACCTTTGTCCTTCTTATATAGTCATTATAATTGGTGGCAGTGAGTGTGAAGTGGTGTGGTGGGCACTCTGAGAGGCCTGAGTTGGCAGTGACGTCAGAGTGGCCTGCTACCTTTACACTCACTATCACCCTTAATATTAATAAGTGTATTTGTTGAATATTAATTTGATATAATCAGCCACATTTTTCAATGCTGGTCTCTCTACTCTTCATAATTACTACCCTGAAATACATGTCTGTTAGCCAAATATTTTACTCAAAGAAAAATAAGAACTAATGAGGTTGGTTACCCTTTTCTAGAATTGGTCTGAGAATTCAGAGAGCTATCAGAAAACGTGGTTTATTAAACAAACAAGCATGTTGCCTATGACAAAAACTCAGAGACTTCAGGATGAAGAAGAATTTGTGAAGGCTGTGACAGTAACCTTTTCAAAAAAAAAAAACCTCACAGCAAGCTTACCCTGAGGTAGTTGAGAGTGAAGTTGGTCAGACCCATGCGAGTGATGTTTTTGGACAGCTGCTCCAGCACCTGAGGGTCTTGTGCCTACAACAAAACAATGATAAATTCTCATATCTTTATATGAGAAATAAATGCACTACTGAAATTATAATTCAAGGACATTTAGAAAATATCTATAATTGCTTATTTATAAAAATAAAAATTCTTTTCTGACAGACATTTGATTCCAGTTTGCTGACAGAGAAAGGAAATGTCCATTTCATTCCAGTTGCTGTTTCAATAACTTCACCATTTTATTATTATCTTTTTATTATTTTATCATTTAAATATTATACAATATTCCGTAATTCAGCAACACAGACAATGACCCTGTAAGGCAGATGAACATTATTTTCTCCATCTTGCAGGAAAGTATATATAGCTGGGGGTTGTATCCTGTCCAGTACAAGAGACAAGACATACCAGATATATGATAACTTAATACATTGCACTACATCAGTGAAAATTCTGGAGTATGGTTTCAGCTATGGATATAGGTCCCAATCCTGCACCAAATGCCTGCATCACGGCAAATGCCTGGTGCCACTACTTTCAAACTATTTTCAATAGGGATGCAGACACTGGGCCACAAAAAGTGAGAAACCCCCAGATTCAACTAAACTCTACACCCGAATGCCCCCCCCATTTCAGAACAGGAAGTGTATAAACATATCGATGCCCTAGCAACAGATAAAGCACCTGGTGAGGACATGATCCCGCCAGAGGTGTATAAGAACAACCTGGAATGGTGGACCCCAGTCCTAGCACAACTCTTCTCTCACATTAATGCTACAGGAATTTTTCCCGATGGGTGGAGGCAGAGCATAATTTTCCCAATTTACAAAAAAGGCGATAAATCCATCCTCCAGAACTATGGCCCAATCAGCTTACTGGATATTAGCTCCAAGCTTTATACCCGCCTTCTTTCCCAGAAGCTTACTAAATGGATGGAGGAAAATAATATCCTTCACCAGGAACAAGCAGGTTTTAGGAAGAGCCATAGCACAGTAGATCAAATCTATGTGCTACATCATCTTGTGTGCAAATATACCACCAGGCCATTCAAATGGCTGTTCATGGCTTTTATTGACTTCTCCTCTGCATTTGACACAATCACTAGAAACCACCTGTAGGATAAGCTCACAAAGACCAACACTGATAAGAGACTCCTAACTCTAATACAAGAACTGTACTCCAACACAACATTGAGGGTAAGGATTAGCACAGATGGAAGGCTGACAGAGGAAATTCACACTAACAAAGGGGTAAAACAAGGATGCTTACTCGCACCCCTACTTTTTAACTTTTATATTAATAATATTGTAACAGCTTTAAACCATCCAGACCATTTCCCCCCCCCTCAATTGGGAACTATAAGATTGCAAGTCTCATATATGTTGATGACATTGTTCTATTATCCATGAACAAAAAGGGACTGAAACGAAGCCTAAATAAACTCCAAGAGTTTAGCCACCAAGAGCAAATAAAATAAATTACACAAAATCTAAAGTGATGATTTTTGGAAAGCATCCCCCCCAAGTTCAGCTGGACTATAGGTGAAAACAAAATAGAACAAGTCCAGACCTTCAAATACCTGGGAGTGCATTTCAATGAGAAAAACTGCTGGAAATCCCAAATACAGCGCATGAAAATATCAGTTGAGAAATCTATCCATGCTCTGGTCAATTTTTTTCATTCTTAAGGTGGCAAACTAGTAACCCCAGCTTGAAAAGTATTTTCAGGGAGGGTCATCTCTCAAATGCTTCATGGAATTGAGATCTGGGGTGTGAATCAGAACAACAAACACCATCTTGAAGTAGGACAGAATAAATTTCTGAGACACATCCTCGCGGCACCCCAGGGAACTCCAGCAGCTTTTCTTAGAACCAAGACAGGCATGGTATCCATCAAAGCCAGGGCAACTCTAGCTATATTCTCTTACTACAAGAGGGTGATGGATATGCCCGACCACCACGTACCCAAACGTTGTATGATAGAGCAATGGAAGAGTGGTGGCTGAGCAACTTTAGTTCAAAGCCTACTAAAATCTAAATCCCTCTCCACAGATATTTTCATTTTTTTCTGGGGTTAAAACAATGTTGAGAGACTGGCTCTATAAATTGGATAACGACCAGGACCTGGCCTCAATCCACTCTTCAGGTTTCTCTCACTTGTACCATCTGCCGAAAACAAACCACTCAAGGGTGCAATACTTACATACACTTACTTTTGCCTCCTTGAGAACTGCTTTCACAGAACTCTGCTTCCAAACCATGCCAACCGCTGTCTTAGATGGCAGGTATATGAGTGTCCCTAAATATCTAAGGCTGTGTATCTGCAGAGCAGGTGAGATAAAGGATGTTCTCCACTATTTACTCTACTGTCAGCTTTATCAGAACCCCGAGAAAAGCTCCTGGGTAACATTTTGGCTGCTCTACAGGAGGAAAGCCCTCAGATAAAGGTGGTCAGGTTACACTTGGACTGTGACCCTTATGTTACATATAGAACAGCACTGTTCGCAAAAATGGCCAGAAATATTCGAGCTAATTTTCTGAAAGCCATTGTGATCAGTTGTGTGGGAGATTCCCAGATATGAAGGGTCTCTTATTATTTTATATGTCTTTGATTTTATCATGATTTTATTTGACCATATCTGTATTTTAAACAATTGTGACAGCTTTTAGCTAATACAATAAACTTGAACTGACTGACATAAAACATTGCACTACATCAATGTTAGGCAGCCATAGTTCTCCATATGTTCTTGGATTCACTTCAACCCAGGTCAATATATGGCTGTACATAATTATGGTCCCTGAAGTTCACCAACATCTGGAAGGCAGCAAGTTGCAAACCCTGCATTAGGGTGAAGGACTAGTCTAGACATGCTTTAAATAATAACAAAAAAGGATCCCTAACAGGTGAAAGAATCGTTTTTCTACTTGGAAGGCAGAAAGGAAAATAATGAATTATTCATATGACAGTGAGACTGATCTGTTTTTGCACTGAGGACTGTGAGGAAAAAGAGATGAATACTAGAATCATAAACCATTTAATAAAACACTATTTTAAAGTGAGAATACTGTTTGTTTTTAAAAAGAAGCAGATTAAACATAACTAAAAGCAGAATGGCACAACTAGCTTTCATGAACGCCTGTTTGCAACTAGTGTGGAAGCTAACCTGACATCCTTCCAGAGGGAGTTCTAGAAGGCTGAAGCCACCACACATAAGGGTCTTCTACCAGCCAGCCTAATAGGTTGTAATGACAGGCATATAAGCAGCACTTGTAACCAATCTCTTGGGTGGCTTCATGCAGTGGTCCCCAACCTTGGGCCTCCAGGTGTTCTTAGACTTCAGCTCCCAGAAATCCTGGCCAGCAGAGGTTGGGGTGAATGCTTCTGGGAGTTGTAGTCCAAGAATATCTGGAGGCCCAAGGCTGAGGACTACTGGCTTAGTGAAAGGGTAGAGATTCCCACCTGTACCACAAAAGTGAGTCATGAGAAACCATAGAGTGCTCACTCACAGAAGGGGCTTACCACTGTGGTTTTCCATGAGTCACTGAGCCCCCAAACCAGAGCTTAGAAATCTATTTTTTAAAGTAATCAATAACAATAAAAGAGGCCATCTAGGGCTACAACGATACTCTGGGACCCCAACATCATTTTATCAGTGCTGAGTTATGGATGATTTCAGCAGGTTAATATATTCCTCTTCTTAAACACTCTGTCTCAAACAAATACTCATGGATAAATTAAAGGTGAATGGGTCTTACTCTAACACATTTTAAAAACTTTGTGGGTATAAAAGTGGAGTGCCACTAATTTTAAATCAGGGAAACTGTGGTTCAGCTGTTTGCAGTTGGCGGGATACCAGCCTGAATTGGTGCATCCAAATATCCTTCTACAATACTGGAGTTGATGCCACACAAACACACACCATGGATTTAGGATGTTGCAAAGCCCTGAAGAATACCTGCATTATGGCATTAAAAGTTACTGGAATTTTTGAGAAAATTATGGGCCGGTTACTTACATGCATGGCTAAAATACTGCGAGGAACTAACTCTCTGTATTGTCTAATTGTAAAGTGCCAAGTTTTTATTCTCATAAGGTCATCAAAGGTAAATTCCAAGATAAGACGTCCTTCTGTGCATACCTAGAAGCAGAAACAAGGAAAAAAACTTCGTTGTTCAACTTTATTATGCCCATTCATTAAAGAAAGAGGAATTAAAGAAAGCAATTCATTAGATGGCATTTGGTCAGACTATATATTTTATAGGTCTGTGGCTTTAAATCCTATTTGTTGCATCTTTTTTGTTACCCTCTAAAATTGCTGCTGCTAATTAATAGTACTCTTTCAATTTGTTTGTGAACTGTAGTGTTTTAATTTATTAATATATGTAAAGAATAATAATCCATTCCTTCCTTTTATGGAGCCCCATTCCCCTTCCAAAAATACACTGATTCTTGCAAAGGTACACAACCCTTTGTTAATACAAAATAAATTCTCTCCATATATCTTCAAAGTCATTCTTATTTAACATTCCTTTTCTTACTCTGATTTCACATGCTAATTTATAATCAGTAGCTATATTCCACACTTCTTTATATCATTTATTTACTTGGAGATAGCATTTAACCTTCCAGTTCTTTGCTAATATTAATTTAGCCACTGTTCCTAAATTTATAATCAGTTATTTTGTTGTAAACTTCCATCGTTCCCTCTCAAATATCATTTAAAGTATTTTAGGACACTCTTAGATTTAAATTTAATATTTCACTTACTTCTTTGAAAACCAACTTCCAAAATGTAATTATATATTCACATTCCCATCACATGTGGAAGTAGGTTCCAACTTCATGCTCATATCTCCAACATACCTTGCAATATTTTTATCCATATATTTCAATTTCACTGGTGTTAATTTCTAGAAAAATTATTTTATTCTCACAGAGATACATTTTAAAATTCTTTTATTCTATAAATCCTTCCATTTCTCAGTACTTATTTCCTCTCCCAAATCTGCTACCCATAGCATCTTTAAAACCTCTTGATGACCCTGTACTTCTATTAACATTTTATAAAGTTTATTCATCATCTACTTCATTCTTTTATTCCATTTTACTTTTCAGTCTGTAGTATCATTTCCTCCAATTCTTCTCACCCATTCTCTAGTCCAGCATTCCACTGAATAATATTAAACCATGGCAACTCGTCCATTCCTGATTGATAAGGCATTCTTCAGTCTTAAGAGACTATGGTAACGTGTTCTGAACAGAGGACTTGGAAGAGCATCTAGTGTAGCTGAGGAGGTCAATTTAGGAGTGACAATCCCTTCCACACTGAAGACAAATACAATCTGTACCGGTCCAGCTCCCAGATTTTGATGGTTTCATGATTGCTTCTTTGCCTCGGCCTGCTGGACAAGTGTCTCTTCAAAATAGGAGAGGCCATGATGCACCACTTGCCTCCGGGCTGAACGCTCAGATGTCAAGGTTTCCCATCTGTTGAAGTCCATTCCTAAGACCTTCAGATCCCACTTGCAGATATCCTTGTATCACAGCTGTGGTCTCCCTCTGGTGTGATTTGCCTGCACTAGTTCTCCATACAGGACATCTTTTAGAATCCAACTGTCAGCCATTCTCACAACATGCCTGAGCCAATGGAGACATCACTGTTTCAGTAATGTATAGATGCTAAAAATTCCATCTCATTCTACGACTGCTCTATTTGGAACTTTGTCCTGCCAGGTGATACCAAAAATGTGTCTGAGACAACGTATATGGAATGTGTTCAGCTTCCTCTCCTGCCATGCACAAAGGCTGTATAGACCTGGATCTTGGTATACACCATCAGCTTCTTATTAAGACATACTCTGTGAGTCTAGCTGCTTTGCCAATGTGTTTATTCAGCTTGACATCTAGAGAGAGGGTGTCAGAGATAGTTGAGCCAAGGTACATAAAGTCATGAACAACCTCCAATTCTTGTGTAGAGATGGTAATAGACAGAGGTGAGTCCATGCCCTCGCCCATGGCTTGTGTTTTCTTCAGGCTGATTGTTAATCCAAAGTCTTGGCATGCCTTGCTAAAACAATTCATGAGTTATTGGAGGTCTTCAGTAGAATGGGCAACAGCTGCATCATCAGCGAAGAGGAAGTCCCACATGCATTTCAGTTGGACTTTGGTATTTGCTCCCATCTGATCTAGTCCAAAGACAAACAAACACCTTCTGTTACAGTTCCAAAGGTGTGATAGCAAAAAAGATCCCAAACAGGATCAGTGTGAGGATACAGCCCTGTTTCACTCCGCTTCAGATGTCAAAGGGATCTGATGTTGAGCCATCAAAAATTACAGTACCCTTCATTTCCTCATGAAAGGACCTGATGATGTTAAGGAGGTGAGGTGGACATCCAATCTTGGGAAGTATTTTAAAAATACAGTACTAACCAAATCTAAGGCCTTTGAGAGATCTATGGAGGCCACAAAGAGTGGCTGTCATTGTCCCCTACATTTCTCCTGCAACTGTCTGAGGGAAAATAGCATGTCAGTGGTGGATCTATTAGCTCGAAATCCACACTGTGATTCTGGATAGAATCTGTCTGCAATCACCTGGAGTCTCTTCAGCACAACATGGGCAAACAGCTTCCCTACAGCACTGAGAAGAGAGATGCCACAGTAGTTATTGCAGTAGCCCCATTGCCTTTGTTCTTACATAATGTAACAATGTTTGCATCCTTCATGTCCTGTGGTACTCCATCTTCCCTCCAGCAAAGACAAAATATTTCATACAGCTCGGTGGTGATGATTTCTTTACAGCAATTCAGCACTTCAGCAGAGATGTTTTCCTTCCCAAATGCCTTGCTGGAGGCGAGGGAATCTAGGGCCGCTTTTATTTCTGTTAAAGTTGGTTCACTGTCCAACTCTTCCAAGACAGGCTGGCATTTAATGTTATTTAATGCCTCTTTGGTTACGACATTCTCTCTGGAATATCGCTAGAGTAGTGCTGCACTCAGCATTCCATCTGCTTTGCTCAGCCCTGGATGATCATGCCTGTAGCTGACTTCAAACGAGCAGATTTCTTCTGTATTAGACCTAAAGCCTGCTTGATACCATCATACATTCCCTTGATGTTACTTGTGTCCACTGCTGTCTGTATCTGAGAGCAGAGCTGAAACCAATAATCATTAGAACATCTCCTGGCAGCTAGTTTGACTTCCCCACAAGCAATTCAAAGTACAGTGGTGCCTCGCTTAATGAGTGCACCGTTTAACGAAGAATCTGCATAGCGACCAATTTTTTGGGGGTCGCTAATGCGATCGCATTGCGATGTTTAGATAGGCTAAACACCGCATTGCGATCATTTCTGCACCCAGTGACCATTTTGGGAACAGCTGATCGGCGGTTCCAAAATGGCCACCAGGTGCCGAAAATGGCTGCCTGCACTATTTTCACGCCCTGCCCTTGCTTACCGAGGGCACGAAAATGGTGGCGCTATGGAGAAACTTCGCAGAACGGTGAGTTTAAGAGCCATAGGAATGCATTAAACTAAGTTTAATGTGTTTCTATGGTGTTTTCCGTTCCATATAGCCATGTTTCCCCATAGCGATGGTTAATCCGGAACAGATTAACCTCGCTATGCATGGCACCACTGTAGCTATGTAACATACAGCTCTGCTTTCACCTGTCCGTCACAGCTGGGCAGGGGAACATCAGCCAATGAGAGGACGGAGGGTGGTGCAGAAGGGGGAGGAGCTGGATTATATAAGGGGCATGTGTGATGTGTGAGGGGGAGTTTTGAGAGTTTAGAGAAATGAGAGAAATTGTTTGAGAGAGTGAGATAGATCTGTGAGAGTTAGTGAGGGAAAAGTCTGTGTGAGGTACATTAAATGAGACACGTGATTTACTATTTGGTATACTACCTGTGATTCATTCTTTTTATTTTGTTAAATCAATAAACACTGTTTTTGTTTTAAAAGAAACACTTGTCCTTTTTGAGTATTAAGGATAGGTTGGTGTAGGTTGGTGGCAGCAGGTTGAAGAAGAGTAGTGAGCACTCTGGGAGGCCTGAGTTGACAGAGGCTTCAGAGTGGCCCGGTACAAGCTTCAAGTTGTACTCACTAGGATAGACTTTGTATGCTGCCAGAGCTCTCCTCTTTTCCTCGATGGCTGACATCAACTCCTCCAAGTGGGCTTAGAACCAGTCTGCTGTCTTTTTGGTCTTTTTGTTTGCAGTTTTACTCTACTACACAACAGGCAGTGGTCATTATCGCAATCAGCATGCTGATAACTGGTTATGATCCTAATAATAGGGAGGCTAGAGCATCTAGTGAGGATCAAATTGAGCTGATGTCAATGCTTCAATCTTGGATGTCTCCAGGAAACTCTATGTTGAAGATTCATATTAAAGAACATGTTGCAGGGGGAGGACGGTACAGCAACAGCAGCAAGAGTGGAGAGAAATCCCAGGGCTCTGGGGAAAACCTCTGTAATCTCCAGTTTGCAGGCCCCCAGAAATGAAAGGGGAGGCAAGGTCTTGCAGGAGAGTAAGCCTTGTTGTGAAGGAGGGCTGGAGGACCTTGAATTTCAGACAGCAATCTGATTTTTGTTAGAGTAACCTTCCTCAATCACAAGAACTGGAAGACACCATGCTGGCAAGGTAGCTGCAAATGTTGTCACAGAGGGGTGTTTTATAGTTTTTATCTCTTGGACTCCTTGACTGTGAGTAACTGATCTTTAATCTTCTATAAGCACCACAAATGGATTTTGCTTTAATTCTGATTTTTTTTCTGAGGCAAAATGTGCTTGTTAACAAGCAGCCGGTTGTTGAAGAATAGATGGGAACCGCCATAGAACAGCAGAGGAGCTGTCCTGGCAATAAACTAATAAATCAATAAAGTAATAAACAATAAAGAGTACTCAAAGCAAAGGTGGTAACTGAAATGATTTTATTTAATGAGTACTGGAGAGCTCTATTGGGCTGCTGGCAGAATATTATAAAGCCTTACAGGAAGAATTGATGCCACATTAAAAAAAATAGAAGCTATTGAGACAGGTGGAAAAATTCCTGAATCATGGATAGAAGCCGAGATATCCTTCATACACAAATCAGGAATGGAAAGGAATCAACTTAAGAATTACAGACCAATATCTCTTCTAAACATGGATTATAAGATATTTGCTTCAATATTAGCCAATAGACTGAAAAAGGCTTTAACCCTGATGGTGCATAAAGATCAGATTGGTTTTCTCCCCAAAAAGAAATTAGGAGCAAATATAAGAACCGCATTAGATATACTGGAATATTATGAAGCACATCCAGAAAAACAAATGATGCTGATCTTTTTAGATGCAGAGAAGGCCTTTGATAATGTGAACTGGAATTTTATGCTGAGCCAATTAAAGATGATGGGCCTTCAAGGAAGTTTTTTTTAAAGCCGTGGAATCAATTTATTCACAACAAAAAGCAAGAGTCAAGATTAATGGTCAAATCTTGGAAAAGATTCAAATCCAACAAGATACAAGACAAGGATGTTATGGTAGCTTGGAAGCCACCTGTCCGTCATTGCATGTCATCTGCCAATAGCGTGACGGAAGGTGGGACATAAGGGGTGGAGCCAGTGTATATAAGAGGAGTGAATGGATGTGAGTGCTTTAGATAGGGACTGGTTAGGGACCGGTTAGGGTGTTAGGGTTTGTTATTGTGAAGAACTGTGCTATATAGTGAGGGTCTGTGAGAGAGTGTGTGAGTGTGTGGTACTTTATTAGTTATTGCCTCATTATTTGAGTGATTAAAGTGATTTACCATTCCTTTTGTTATAACTAATAAACACAAGTTTTTAGTTTCAAAATCATTTATTAGTCTGAAGAGTCATTTGAGGGAATGGTTGGTGGCAGCGTGAATAGAGTGAGTGTGTGAGAGTGATGTGGCACCTCCTTTGTGATGTGTGAGGAGGCTGTCACAATAAAACTGGTGTCCAGCTGCGGGATACGAATTGTCCAATAAAGCCTTGGCCAAAGTGACCAGAGCAAAGGTTTCAGTTAGGGGCACCTGAAGTGGAAAGCGTGGGTTACCTTCTAGGATTTGGCTCACGGGGAGCAAATCTAGTAGAGGTGCGCTATAACTTCAGTGTGTAAACTGAGAGTGTCCTTGTCCAGCTCTGTGGTGTCCATTTTGTGAGGGAGAGTGACCCTAGGCAAAGGCTGTGGTAGTTTGGTCAGCATGTCCAGAGTTTAGGGAAACTCTGAGGGGACATAGCGAAGACCAAAGGCGGCTAAAAGCTGAGGGATCTCCATTTAAACAGCAAAACCTAGGAGTGGGTAGAGCTGTATTACATTTAGAGTGGTGCCAAAGGCAAAATAATAAAGTATCCTTAGTTTGGCAAGGGGCCCAGTGTAAAAGGGCAGAAGCCAAAGAATCTTAGTTACTGTTACTAGCTGTGTGCTGGTGAACACTGCAACTAAATATCACAGACCATAGCACAGGAAAAAAAGTCACTTTAAACAGAGACTTGGAAAATAGAGAGAAGAGCCTTTTGTGTGAATAAAATGCCCTTAACCCGCAGTAGAAAAACTGAACTTGAACCAAGATCTGCTGAGATGGCGGCTAGTTCAGATGAAGAGTTTAATGGGGGAGAGGAAAGATTTTCCTCAGCGCAAGAGGAAGGGTCCTCTAGTGAACATTTAACAGACCTAAGAAAATTGGAATTAGCACAAGCACATGAATTCAAAATGAAACAGCTAGAGATGGAGGAAAGAATGAGACAGAGAGAGAGAGAAATTGAGCTGGAAAAAGAGAGAATATCTTTTGAAATTAGGAGGCTGGAATTGCTAAATCAAAATAATAACAACAGAAATTCCAATTCTGAAGAAGGGCAGTTGTCAAAATCAGATTTAAAGAAATTCCCTTCTTATAAACAGGGAGACTGTCCCAAAGCATTTGTAACTCTTTTTGAAAGGGCATGTGCAGATTTCTCTGTCAGAGAGTCAGAGAAAATGATAATTTTAAGATCTCAAATTAGTGGGTGTCTGGCTGAAGTCTACGCTGACATGCCAATCGATATGATTAAAAATTCTTCAGAATTTAAAAAGATGGTGTTTGCTAGGTTCGGCATAAGTGCAGAACAGCTGAGACAGAAATTCAGAACACTGTCAAAGAAACCAGATGAATCTTACACACAGCTTGGTGCCAATGTAGTTAAATGTTTAGATAAGTGGTTAGCGAAAGAGGGTGTGCAGACAATTCAACAATTTAAAAATATTATAGGGTTGGAACAGTTCTATTCCCTTTTACATGGTGAAATTAAATACTTGGTGAAAGACAAATGACCGTCAGATGTTAAACAGACAGCTGAGATTGCAGATTTCATGTCCCAAATTAGAAAGCCTATGTATTCTGAGGGGAAAAACATGAGGAAAACATGGGAGGACAACACTAGATATTTCAAAGGGCAAGTTAAGGGCCAGCAGAAATTGGGCGGCCATTTTGTTGGAAAGCCTTCAGAACAGGGCCAAGCCAAGAGCCAGATTTTGGAGGGAAAAGAAAAATTAGCTGGAAAAAGCTCATGGAGCGACCACATTTGCTTCCACTGCCATGAGAAGGGCCATATTGCTTCCCAATGTCATAAAACAAAAGAAAATAAAGAAATTTTACCTCAGAAAATGAATTTAAACAAGGCCAAATCTGTTTACTGTATTCAGAATTATCAGATAGCTTCCCCTAGAGAAGAGCCTGTTGTCATGGAAATGCCAGCAGAGGACTCTACAATTGATACTTTTAGTGGAGAGGTCTCAAGTTATGACGATAATCTTCCTATTGCTGAAATAAGACACTGTCTATATATAAGAACTGATTCCCAATTATTTGAATCAGCTGGTGATAATATAGGAATATTTGAAAACAACTATTTAGCTTTAAGAGACACATGCTCACAAGTTACCCTTTGTCGCCCTGATATTATACCTCAGAGGCACATTATTCCTAATGAACATATGACAATCAAAGGAATTGGAAAAGAAGTGGTAGTTTTGCCTGTAGCAGAAGTTTTAATTCGTTATCGAGGATGGCAAGGAAATTGGCGTGTTGGAATTTCCTCACAAATACCTGCATCAATACTTATAGGGACAGACCTCTCAAAACACATTAAGAGTGCGTTAGTAATTACTCAATCACATCAAGAACAAACTGAGGCAGCTGAAAACGTTACTGACTGCCAAGGGGGAGATGAAAATATACCCCAAGCTGAGGCATTTTCACTAGAAATACCACAGAAAAATATATTTTCCCAAGAGCAGCAAGCAGATCCCACTTTAAAATGTTGTTTTGATAAAGTGGCTAGCAGAGAATTATCCCCTGAATCCACTGAACGATTCCTTATCAAACATGGTTTGCTGTACAGAGAAACACTGATGAATATTTCTAAAGGGGGTCATGAGATTAGAAGCCAGTTAGTTGTACCAGACAAATATCGCTCAATGATTTTAGAAAGGGGACATTCAGACATATTTGCTGCACATTTAGATATAAATAAGACCAAACAGAGAATAACTCAGAACTTTTATTGGCCTGACATAGGAAAACAAATTAGAAATTTCTGTCAGAGATGTGGTGTGTGCCAAAAACAGGGTCATAACCATGACAGGACTAAAGCTAAGCTATGCCCTTTACCAGTAATCTCCACACCTTTTAAATGTATTGGAGTAGATATTATTGGACCATTACCTAAAGTTACGAAAAGGGGAAACAGGTTTAGTCTTACCATTATTGATCATGCCACAAGATACCCTGAAGCCATTCCTTTGTGAAACATTGAGACCCATACTGTAGCTCAGTGGTTCTTAACCTTTTTGAAAGAAACGCCCCCTTGAGCCATTGAGGAAGTTATCATCGCCCCCCTCCCCACGGTGATACCTTATTTATTTATTTATTTATTTATTTATTTATTTATTTATTTATTTATTTATTTATTTATTTATTTATTTGTTTGTTTGTTTGTTTGTTTGTTTGTTTGTTTGTTTGTTTGTTTGTTTGTTTGTTTGTTTGTTTGTTTGTTTGTTTGTTTGTTTGTTTGTTTAAGACACTTAAATCCAATAACCCCGAAAACAAAATTCAGTTCCAAGAAAAAAAAGTAACATGTTGTTAGCCGCCTAGAGTGGTCCTAACACGACCAGATAGGCGGGATATAAATAAAATAAAACAAACAAACAAACAAACAAACATTTAATGATTTAGTTGCAAACAAATTTTAAGACGCAAAAAGAAATATAAAAAGGGCATAAAAACAAACCACAATGCAGGAACTAAAAATTTCAAGACAAAAACTTTGAAACTAAATTAAGATTGGAGGAAAATATATATTCATGCACACTGTAAAAAGGCTGCAGCCATCTTCACAGGTCTGGCTTGCTCCAGCGCCCCCCTACCACCCCCCTTCTGCTCCGCCGCCCCCACACCGCCCCTTTTCATTCTACTGCCCCCCTGAAAAATGAAATCGCCCCCTGGGGGGCATTATCGCCCACGTTAAGAACCACTGCTGTAGCTGATGCACTTGTAAACTATATGAGTAGTATGGGTTTTCCTTCAGAGATTATAACAGATTTAGGAACATCATTTACATCCAAACTGATGAAGAGATTGTGGCAGATTTGTGGCGTTAAACATTTAGAAACTTCTCCTTATCATCCTCAAAGTAATGGGTTAACAGAGAAATTCAATGGGACCCTTATGAGAATGAATAAAGCGTATTTAGCTGAGAACCCTAATAACTGGGACCAGAAATTGCAATTACTTTTATATGCCTACAGATCAGTCCCACAAGAGAGTACCGGGTTCAGCCCTTTTGAATTACTATTTGGGAGAAAAGTGAGAGGTCCACTTGATATAATTAAGCAAAATTGGAAACAGGTGGTAGAGGAAGATCCTCAAAATGTAGTCACCTATATAGACTTATTAATGAACAGCCTCAAAAGAAATCTAGAACTGGCTGCTGAAAACGTAAAAGCACAGAAAGTCAAACAGAAAGTTTGGTATGATAGAAAGGCTCGAGAAAGACAGTTTAACCCTGGAGATGAGGTACTGATGTTGAGAACCATCAAAGGAAATAAGCTACAATTAAATTGGGACAGACCTTACAGGGTCATTTACAAAATGAGTGACCTTAATTACATTATCGAAGGAGGTGAACACCTAGGCAGGAGGATGGTTCATGTAAATGCCCTTAAGCCATATTACAGAGAAGAAAAAAATGTGCTTTTTGCAATGAAAGCAGCTGAGAAAGAAGAACATGATTTACCATTCTGGGAAGGAAGGGGTGAAACTAAGTTTAATCCAGGGGATGTGAAGATCAGCCCTGCTCTAACTATAGAACAGCAGAGTGATCTAAAAGCACTGGTTACTAAGTATCAACAGGTTTTCTCAAGCAAACCTGGTGTAGCCAAGGGAGTGTTGCATAGAATAGAGACGGGTAACCCACCCCTGCAAGCTGTAACCCCATATAGAGTAACTGGACCTTATGTAAATAAAGTGCACCAAGAGTTAGATGCTATGCTAAAAGATAACATTATAGTACCATCGTCTAGCGCTTGGTCGGCTCCAATAGTTTTAGTGGATAAACCAGATGGAAGCATCAGGTTCTGTGTAGACTACCAAAAATTAAATGCAGTGACCAAACCAGATGCTTACCCCATGCCTAGACAACCTGATTGAGACCACTGGGGGTTGTCGATACATTTCCTGTTTGGACCTAACTAAAGGGTTCTGGCAAGTGAGAATAGACCCTAGGGACCAGGAAAAAAACACATTTTGTAGCCCTTTCGGCTTGTTTGAGTTTCGGGTCCTCAGTTTCGGCTTTAGGAATTCCCCAGCTACATTCCAAAGGCTGATGGACAAAACTTGGCAAGGGCTCAGTGCATTTACAGTGGCTTACATAGACGATATAGGGATCTTTAGCAACACCTGGCAGGATCACCTATGTCACCTGGAAATAGTACTGCAGCGGTTGAAGGAAGCGGGGTTAACTGTAAAAGCCAGCAAATGTCAACTAGGAAGCCCTGAGATGAAGTACTTGGGTCATATGGTAGGGGGAGGTGTAATCAAACCCCTAGAGGCCAAAGTAGAAGCCATACTAAAGTGACCTAGACCCAATACTAAAAAGAAGATAAGATCCTTTCTGGGTTTAGTGGGATATTATAGAAAATTTATCCCCAGATTTAGTGAAATTGCAGCGCCTTTAACCGAGCTGATAAAGAAAAGGAGTGATGACCGCATCCCATGGTCCGAGGACTGCAAGGTGGCTTTCGGGAAGCTAAAGGAAGCTTTAACCAACCACCCTGTGTTGCATGCTCCAGACTTCAACAGAGAATTCATCATCTACACCGATGCATCTAACGCCGGGGTAGGAGCCGTGCTGTCCCAGTGTGATGACAACGGAGACCAGCATCCCGTGTCCTACCTGAGCAAGAAACTCCAAAAGGGTGAGAAGCACATGTCTACCATCGAAAAAGAGTGTTGGACCATCGTGTACGCAATCCAGAAACTGAAGCCTTACATCTGGGGAAGACACTTCATTTTGTGTACGGACCACTCACCTCTAATGTGGCTAAAGACAATGAAAGACCAGAACAGTAAACTAATGAGGTGGGCTCTTCTTTTGCAGGACTATGATTCTGAGGTTAAGGTAGTCAAAGGGACTATGAACTGTGTCGCTGACGCCTTATCCCGAAGACCAGAAGACGACAGATGATCTAATTTGGACTCTTGAAATTTATAAAGAAATTTAATATGGTTTTAAAAGCATATAGTTATTAAAGTAATGTTTTTGTGTATGTATATGCAATTAATTACCTAATTTTAAGTATATTTAAAATGATATAGTTGTGTAACCTTGTATAATATTTTATTGGTAAGTGTTATAATATGGGAAATGTATTGTTTAATGCTGTGTTCAGTTGTTTTGGGTGAAAAGCACCTTAGCTTTCCCCCACAAAACAACTTTTATAAGGGGGGAGGTAATGTTACGGTAGCTTGGAAGCCACCTGTCCGTCATTTCTGTAGAGTCATGTCATCTGCCAATAGCGTGATTGAAGGTGGGGTATAAGGGGTGGAGCCAGTGTATATAAGGGGAGTGAATGGGTGTGAGTGCTTTAGATAGGGACCGGTTAGGGACCGGTTAGGGTGTTAGGGTTTGTTATTGTGAAGAACTGTGCTATATAGTGAGGGTCTGTGAGAGAGTGTGTGAGTGTGTGGTACTTTATTAGTTATTGCCTCATTATTTGAGTGATTAAAGTGATTTACCATTCCTTTTGTTGTAACCAATAAACACAAGTTTTTAGTTTCAAAATCATTTATTAGTCTGAAGAGTCATTTGAGGGAATGGTTGGTGGCAGCGTGAATAGAGTGAGTGTGTGAGAGTGATGTGGCACCTCCTTTGTGATGTGTGAGGAGGCTGTCACAGTCCCCTATCACCTTTACTCTTTATTTTGACATTAGAAATATTAAATAGACAAAGAAAGAGTGATTCCAAAATAGTGGGTTGAGAATGAAAGGAGAATACTATAAATTACAAGCTTATGCTGATGATTTGGTATTATTATTAGAAAACCCAGAGGAATCGCTTAGAGAATTAATAGATGAAATTTTGGGGGCAGTTTCAGGACTTAAATTAAATTACAAAACAAACCACAAATTTTTGACAAAAATTACAAGAAAGACAGAAGAAGAAACAAAGAAATTAGAAATGGAAACAGGATTTGAACATACAACTAAGATTAAATATTTGGGAATATACATTACCAAAACAAAAAAGGACAACAAGCATCTTGATGAAAGATAACTATTTTCCAATACTCAAAGAAATACAAGAACAATTTGAAATTTGCAGTAAATTACAACTTTCATTGCTGGGTGGAATCGCTATTATGAAGATGAATATCCTGACAAAGCTGTTGTTCCTATTCCAAAATTTACCAATATTGCTGAATTACAAATACTCTAAGGTGCTCTCTAAGTTTATTTGGCAATCTAAAAAGCAAATAATAAAATTTGAAGTTTTACGGGACTTAAAAGAAAGAGGAGGAATGGGCTTACCAAATGGTTTATAATATTATAAGGCTTCAGCATTGAACTGGATAAAGGAATGGATTACACTGGAAGACCAAAGACTTTTAAAATTAGAAGGACATGATTCAAGTTTAGGATGGCATGCATATATATGGCATGGCAAGCCTTAATATCAAATAACTTTTTTCAATCACATGGCAAGGAAAACATTATACCAAGTGTGGCAAAGGTTCCAGGAGCAAATGTATTTAAAAAATCCTGATCTGGGTAGCACCACTAGAAGCATTTACTCAATTCTCTTTAATGATGGAAGAATGAAGATATACATATAAAGAATTATTAACCAAAGAACAACAATTAAAAAGCATACAAGAGTTGAAGGAACTGGGTCTACAAACAGACTGGTGGACAATGCTAAAATTAGAATCACAGTTTAAAAAAGGATAAAACAGTGGGCTTTTATGAGGGGAAGGTACAGGTGGATGAATTATGAATTTATATTAGTGAGAAAGTTATATAAAAATTATACTTTTCTGTTAGAATATACTGTAGAGGACAGAAGGGTAATAACAGTGATGATTAAATGGGTGCAAAACTTCGGTTACAATATAGACATAGATGAATGGACTTGCATGTGGAATGAGAATTATAAATGGCTCAAACCAGTAAATTTGAGAGAAAATGTCTTAAAGATGTTTCATAGATGGTATTATACACCTGTAAAATTAGCAAAAATGGTACCGGGGCTGAGCAATTCATGTTGGAAGTGTTCTCAGCAACCAAGAACTTTTTTTCATGTGTGGTGGACTTGCAACAAAGCAAAAGATTTTTGGAGACAGATAAAAAATATTTCACAAGAAATTATACATCAAGAAATAACTTTCAAACCAGAAATGTTTTTGTTGAATATAATGCCAGAAATTGTTGATTAAAAAATTAAATATATGTCATTGCACATATGCACAGCTGCAAGACTGATCTGGGCAGAGAGATGGAAAATGCAAGAAAATCCAAAGAAAAAGGAGTTACTTAAAAATTATTAGATATTGCAGAAATGGATAGTCCGTCAGAGTGAGAGTGAGAGTACATGAGAACCTGAGAATATAAATTAAGGAAAGTTGGAAAATGTTTTATGATTGGGCCCAGAAACAGATATGAGTAGAGAATGTATTAGATATTACTATATCGAGACGTCACTTCTGCCAGGACAGGATGCACAGCTGAATCTTCCTTCACACATACAGAAACCTTTATTGACATTACAGGGTACAGGGAGTACACAGGATAGTTACATTCCAATACCGGGTGGGGGGAAGGGTGAGGTTGGGATTGTAGTAGGCTAGGTTCAAAGAGATTTATAGAGGGTTTAGGACAGGGGGAGGGGGGAGGGGAGGTCTTCATAACAGTTAGAAGAAAGTCAGCAACTTGACTGGTGATAAAAGGCGAGAAATCACTCAGGAGTATGGGGGTAAGGTCGAGGAAGAAAGGGGAGAGGGAAGAGAGGAGTGGGCCTAGTAGCCGCTTACGGGGGATGTTGTGGGATGGGCACCGGAGTAAGATGTGGTCCAGGGAGTCGGGTTCGGATGCACAAGAGTGACACAATCTGTTGGGGCGGGGGATTCGAGTGAATCTCCCAAGATGGGCTGCAGATGGAAAGATATTCAGCCTAGCGAGCATAAAAGCTCGTCTTTTTTGAGGGTTGGACAATTGGTTAAAATAATTGGAGGGGCGGCCAAGGGAGGGGGATAGGCCAAAAGCAAGAGGAGAGCAGGTGGGGTTCAATTGGGAGAGTAGGGTTGCATGTTCGAGGTCATAAAGATTGGATCTAATGATTTGATATGCTGGGTTGAGGTTCATGTCGGCTAGAGTTTCGACAGAGAGAGATAATGACAATAGTTTGGCTTCTATGAAGTGAAACCACGTAGAAGTGTAGGGGTCCTTTAATAAATCTTGTAGGATCGAGTCAGAGGGGGTTAAGAGGTGAGTTCTGAGCCAGAACTTGAAGGTAGTGGTCCAGGCTAGGGTAGAGGGTAAGTGGATACCCAGTTCTAGAGTAATGGTGGAAAGTCTGATAAGATTAGGGATCCCGAGGATTTTCCTAAGAAAGGAGGCAGCCACCTTATCGATTTCAGAGTTTGCTGCCTCGATCCAAATTGGGACTCCATAAAGTAACTGGGAAATTGTCTTGGAGTATAAAATTTTGGTGGCAGCAGGTACATACTGATTACCAGAATGGAAGTGAAAACGGGAAATTGCACTGAGGGAGAGAGAGGAAGAAGCAATTGCGGAAGTGCGGTGTGGGCTCCATGAATGCCGAAAGTGGAAAAGAATCCCCAAATATCTGAAAGTCTGGACCTGTTGGTATGTGGAGTTACCAATTCTCCAGGAAGACGGAGCCCAGGATTTGCCAAAAACCAGTATTTTGGTTTTCTCTGAATTTATGGTTAGGTCGTTGCTGGAACAGTATTGTTGAAAGGAGAGGAGGAGCTTGCGGAGGCCCAATTTAGTGATAGAGAGGAGAAGGGCATCATCCGCATACATAAGGAGAGGGGTAGGCGAGTTGTTTAGAGCAGGGGGGGAAAAGTCAGTGCCAGTTAAGGAGGAAGGGAGGTCAGCGAGGAAGAGGTTGAATAGGAGAGGGGCTAGGATACATCCCTGGCGTACACCCTTGGTGACAGGGATATTATCTGTCAGGGTGCCAGCACGGTCGATCTTGATTCGGCATGTATTGGAGGAATGTAAACGCTGTATTAGAAACAGGAGGCATTGATCAATCCCCCAGTTGGAAAGTTTCCCCCAAAGTAAGTCTCTATTGACCGAATCAAATGCGCCTTTGAGATCGATAAAGGCTGAGTACATTTTGCCATCATAGTGTTTAGTGTATTTGCTAATCAAGAAGGAGAGTGTGAGAGTATGGTCCAAGGTGGAGGCGCCTGGGCGGAAGCCAATCTGTTCTTTACCGGGAAGTCCAATGGCAGAGGACCAAGAGGTGAGTTTCGAAAGGAGATATTTGGAGTATAGTTTTCCTATAAAGGATAGGAGACTGATGGGTCTGTAATTGTTTGGGAGGGAGGGGTCACCTTTTTTGAAAATTGGAACGATAGTTGAGGAAAGCCAGGAAGAGGGGATAAGGCCGGAGTTATTGATAAGAGTAAAGAGGTTAGAAAGGAATGGGGACCACCATAAGGGGTTGTTGAGTAGAAATTGGGGGAGGATACCATCTGGGCCAGGGGCTTTCCGGGGTTTCAGGGAAGAAATCAGCTCAGTAATTTCTTCTGGGGTAACCGGGGGCCAGGGTGGGAGGTTGGGAGGAGGGGCAGAATTGGTTAGAGTAGAGCGAGAGGAAGTAAAGATTGCAGAGAAATGCTCAGTCCAAGCAGAAGCTGGTATGAGAGTCGACGGGCAGGGAGCAGCAAAAGGAGATGAGCGGGAGACCAGGGCCCAGAATTGTTTATGGTTATTGGTTTGGATTGCGTGATATAGTAAGCTCCAGCTTTGTTGAGCCGCAGAGTGTTTCTTGGATTCTGGGAAGGAGGTGCAAGCTTTCCTGAGCGAGAAATAGAGGTTCAGCCTGTCGGGGGAAGGGTTGGGTTGAAGTGAGCGGAAGAATTGTCTAATGAATTTTTTTGCAGCCCAGCAGTCTGCATCAAACCAAGAAGAAATTGGGAGTTGGGAGTGGGGTGTAGGGGAGGGACGCAGAGTGGGGGAAGCTCTCAAGTTTTCGGTTAATGAATGCACAGCTGAATCTTGGCTTCCTCACCCTGTGGAATAAAAATAGGGGTGATAAATGCCTTTTTCCCTATTGGAAATGTGAGTAAACATGCTTAAGTCCTTTGTGAAAACTCCAAGCAGAGATAGAAGTGCTTTTAAACTGTAAAAAACTGGCTGCTTGTCTGTGGAATGTGCTTTCACTTTCAATTGGAGAGTACGCTTGTGAAGTTAAACAGCTAATGATTACTGGCTTGTCTTGAGCTATACACTTTTGTTCTGCTTGTGAGGAAAAACTGAGCTAAGAAGGTAAGCTGAGCAGAAGAAGTGTCAGAAAAACCATCAGATTGTAGCCTTGATCTATTAAAAAGAGTGGTGGAAAGCCCTCTTAAAGAAGAAGCTTCTAAAGAGATTCCAGAAGCTGCTGGAAAGGAGAGAGGGGTTACCTCGCTGAGCAGCCTTACTGAAACCAGCACGGAAAAAAAACTTTTGGATCTAGCTGTTTGTATAAAAGAACTTGAGAGCCCGATGGACAAAAACTGGAACAGGTTCTCTCCAAAATGGATTTTTTTAATTAAGGAAAATCAAGATGGGAAAGGACCTGAAAACAGTCCATGGAGAAATGCAAAACATGAAAGCAAGTCTAGAAAAAAATGGAGGGCAGGATACAGCAATTGAAAGACTTTCAGGGGGAAACCAAAAAAACAACAACAGAAGATGGATGGTTTGAAAAAAAGATTATCTATCTGGAAGATAATTCAAGATGTAACAATATTGAAATAATGAACTTTGAACATCAAAAAGGAGCTGATCTTAAGCAGGAAGTGGTAGCTTGGATTAATTCAATTATGAAATCCCAACATCTGACAGAAGAAGATATTGAGAGAATACATTTTATTGGGAATCCCAGAAGCAAGAGATCAAGACCCATAATATTGAAATTCCTCAACTATGTCAAGAAAGAGCAATTTCTTAAGGCCATTTTAAAAAGCCAGAACTGCTAGTTTATAGATTAAACACAGTTCAGATCTACCAGAATTTAAGCAATGAATCTATACAGTGCAGGAAAACGATGAAACCCATTACTTCAATTCTGATTAAGAATGGCAAGAAATACAACAAGGGTCATTCTGTTTTTCTGAAAAATATGGAAGGATGGACTCCTTTTCAAAATTAATCTTATGAAGAAGGCAAGGACTTGATGATTGCATGGGGGCTTTGGCAAGAAGATGAAGGCGACCAAGGTGCAAGCAAGTAGGCTTGCAAAGACTGAAAACATGAAAGAGAAGATATCTGGGCTGTAAGAAACTATTGGATATTATTGGATGTTTGATTATTTCCCCCCTCATCCACCCATCCACCCCCTTTTTCTTCTTCTTTTTTCTTCCTTTTCCTTCAGAACAGTCTCTTTTTCCCATGGGTTTTTTCTTTTTCCTTTAAATCCATTTTTCTTTTTTAACTTGGTTTTTTCCCTTTCCTTTTCTTTTTTAAAAAGAGTGGGTTTTTCTTGTTTTTTTTATTATTATTATTATTATTATTATTATTATTATTATTATTATTATTATTATTATTATTATTATTATTATTATTATTATTATTATTATTATTATTATTATTATTATTATTATTATTATTATTATTATTATTACTTTTGTTTCTGTTTTGTTTGTTTGTTTGTTTTTTGTTTTGGAGAAGTGAGAGGAAAAATTAAGGAATAAGGACATAAATAGAAACAAATATGTTAAATGAAAGAGGGGAAGGCATTAAATAAAAACATATATATAAACATATAGGGTAAGGTGAATCAGGAATGAATATTTGGCTGGGGCCCAAACTACTGTAGGTGGTGTCTCCCCACCTCCCAGAGCTTGTGTCAAACTTTAGTGAGACATGGGGAAGTGGGAAGGAGGAAAAGAGTTTATATGTACAGAGGGAAGTTAGGGATAGGAGATTGGATAGAGTTATAGGTGAATTTGTTCTTTTAGGGTGTTTTTGTTTTCTGGGACATACAACAAAATATGGAATGGATATGGGGGAAAACATAAGAGTAGCTACTTTAAATGTGAAAAGCCTAGGGTCTGTAACAAAGAGAACGAGAATAGAATCATTACTGAAGAAAAACAAGGTTGATATTATTTATCTACAAGGGACTCATCAATCAAAGGATGGAGTTAATGAATTGAAATTGCAAAATATACATATATATGAAAAAGGATTTGGGACTTCTAAATCCAAAGGTGTAGTGATATTGATATCTAAACATTGTGAATTTGCAGTAAAAGAAGTAGTAAAGGATAGTAAGGGTAGATATTTGATAATACAGGGTCAAATGGAGGAAGAAGGTTTCACATTAGTAAATGTTTATGCACCAAATATGAATCAAGGAGAATTTTATAAAAATGTGAATAAAGAGATGGAGAAGGTTAGAAAGGGATATGTGATTATGGCAGGAGATTCCAATATGGTTTTAGATAAGGTAAAGGATAAATTTGTATGTAAAAATATGAGTTGAATAAAAGAGAGTGTGGCAGCAGTGTTCTCTCCCTCGCGCTCCTGCTCTTTTGTTTTCATTCTAACTTTTAACTTTCATACATACATACATTTTTTTCTTTTTTTAAACTATGCTTAACTCCCTCTAAATAGCTTCTAATTAGCTCTTTAAGAAGCTTTTGAAGCCAAGCATTTAGGGAGTCAAAACAAAATCCCGAGCTGTGCCTGATAGCCGAGGCACCCCTAGATGAAGTCCAGAGGAACATTCCTGATATTACTAAGATAAATTGACAAACCCTGCAGCATAATGATACCATAGCTAGAATACTTAGGCATCCTTCAGTCTCGAAAGACTATGGTAACGTGCTCTGTATGGAGGACTTGGAACAGCGTCTAGTGTGGCTGGGAAGGCCAATTCGAAAGTGACAATCCCTTCCACATTGAAGACAAATCCAATCTGTCCCCTGTCCAGCTCCCTGGTTTTGCTGCTTTTGTGACTTCCTCTTTGCCTCGGCCTGCTGGGCAAGGGTCTCTTCAAATTGGGAGAGGCTGTGACGCAGTGCCTGCCTCCAGGCTGAACACTCAGATGTCAGGGTTTCCCATCTGTTGAGGTCTATTCCTAAGGCCTTCAGATCTCGTTTGCAGATGTCCTTGTATCGCAGTTGTGGTCTCCCTCTGGGGCGCTTTCCCTGCACTAATTATCCATAGAGGAGATCCTCTGGAATCCGACCATCAGCCATTCTCACGACATGCCCGAGCCAACGTAGACGTTGCTGTTTCAGTAATGTATTCATGCTGAAAATTCCAGCTCGTTCTAGGACTACTCTGTTTGGAACTTTATCCTTCCAGGTGATACCAAAAATCCATCGGAGGCAACGCATATGGAAGGTGTTCAGCTTCCTCTCCTGCCGTGCACAAAGGGTCCAGGACTCACTGCAGTACAAGAGTCTTAGGACACAGGCTCTATAGACCTGGATCTTTGTATGTGTCGTCAGCTTCTTATTGAGCCATACTCTCTTTGTGAGTCTAGAGAACATGGTGGCTGCTTTGCCAATGCGTTTATCCAGCTCGACATCTAGAGAGAGCGTGTCAGAAATGGTTGAGCCAAGGTACACAAAGTCATGAACAACCTCCAATTCTTGTGTGGAGATGGTAATAGAAGGAGGTGAGTCCACACCGTGGTCCATGACTTGTGTTTTCTTCAGGCTGATTGTTAGTCCAAAGTCTTGGCAGGCCTTGCTGAAATGATTCATGAGTTGTTGGAGGTCTTCAGCAGAGTGGGCAACAATGGCTGCATCATCTGCGAAGAGGAAGTCCCGCATGCATTTCAGTTGGACTTTAGTCCTCGCTCTCAATCTAGAGAGATTAAAGAGCTTTCCATCTGATCTAGTCCGGAGATAGACGCCCTCGGTTGCAGCTCCAAAGGCATGCTTCAGCATGACAGCAAAAAAGATCCCAAAAAGTGTTGGTGCGAGGACACAGCCCTGTTTCTCTCCGCTTCGGATGTCAAAGGGGTCTGATGTAGAGCCGTCAAATACTACAGTGCCTTTCATTCCCTCATGGAAAGATCTGATGATGTTAAGGAGACGAGGTGGACATCCAATCTTGGGAAGTATTTTAAAAAGGCCATCCCTGCTAACCAGATCAAATGCTTTTGTAAGGTCTATGAAGGCCACTAAGAGTGGCTGTTGTTGTTCCCTGCATTTCTCCTGCAACAGTTGGAGGGAGAATACCATATCAGTGGTGGATCTATTAGCTCGAAATCCGCACTATGATTCTGGATAGACTCTGTCTGCAAGCACCTGGAGCCTCTTCAGCACAATACGGGCAAGCAGCTTCCCTACCACGCTAAGAAGAGAGATGCCACGGTAGTTATTGCAGTCGCCCCTGTCTCCTTTGTTCTTGTACAATGTGATGATGTGTGCATCCTTCATGTCCTGTGGTACTCCACCTTCCCTCCAGCAGAGACAAAAGACTTTATACAATTCGGTGGTGATGATGTCCTTACCGCATTTCAGCACTTCAGCAGGGATGTTATCCTTTCCAGGTGCCTTGCCGGAGGCGAGGGAATCCAAGGCCACTTTTATTTCTGCTAAGGTTGGTTCGCTGTCCAGCTCTTCCAAGACAGGCAGGCACTCAATGTTATTTAATGCTTCTTCAGTTACTACATTCTCTCTGGAATATAGCTCAGAGTAGTGCTGTACCCAGCGTTCCATCTGCTGTGCTCGGTCCTGCATGAGCACACCTGTAGCAGACTTCAAGGGAGCAGATTTCTTCTGTGTTGGACCTAAGGCCTGCTTGATACCGTCATACATTCCCTTGATGTTACCTGTGTCCGCTGCTAACTGTATCTGAGAGCAGAGCTGGAGCCAATAATCGTTGGAGCATCTCCTGGCAGCCTGCTGGACTTGGCTGCGAGCAGCTCGAAGAGCTTGCAAGTTGTACTCGCAAGACAGGCTTTGTATGCTGCTAGAGCGCTTCTCTTATCCTCGATGGCTGGCGTTAACTCCTCTGAATGGGCTTCGAACCAGTCAGCCATCTTTTTGGTCTTCTTGCTGAAGGTGGACAAGGCAGTATTATAGACAGTGTTCTTCAAGTGTTCCCATCGTTCAGGTGCATTTGCATTAGCCGGATCTGGAAGGGCTTCCTCAAGTGCTTGGGCAAATTCCTTCACGTTTCTTTGATCGCAAGTCTTGCTGATGTCAATACGTGGTCTTCCTTCCTTTTTTGTGTGATATACTTTCTTTGTTCTCAGTTTTGTTCTACTACACACCAGGGAGTGATCAGTATCACAATCAGCACTCTGGTAACTGCGTGTGATCGTAATACTAGGAAGGCTGGAACGTCTAGTGAGGATTAGATCCAGCTGATGCCAATGCTTGGATCTTGGATGTCTCCAGGAAACTCTGTGTTGCAGCTTCATGTTAAAGAATGTGTTGCTGACACAAAGACCATAATAGCAACAAAACTCCAGCAAGCGTTGGCCATTTTCATTCATCTTTCCAATGCCAAAACGGCCTAGACAAGTGGGCCAAGAATTATGATCAGCACCAACTCTAGCGTTAAAGTCTCCAAGAATGAACAGTGCCTCTCTTTCAGGGACTTTTTTGATGGTAGCTGCCAGATCGTCATAGAATTTGTCTTTCACTTTTGGAGTGGATGACAGTGTTGGTGCATATGCAATAATGAGGGTTACTGGTCCTGCTGATGAGTGGAGCTGCAGAGACAGGATTCTTTCACTCCCCACAGTAGGTGGAACAAAGCATCTCAGAAGAGTATTTCTGACTGCAAAGCCAACACCATATTCCCTGGTCTCATTCAATGGTTTTCCCTGCCAGAAGAATGAGAAGTTTTTTTCTTTGACAGATCCCGAGTCTGGCAGTCTTGTCTCTTGCAGGGCAACAATGTCCATCTGCAGTCTACTCAGTTCCATGTCAATGACAGCTGTCTTGCGCACATCGTCTATTTCTTGCAGGTCGTTAGGAAAGCTGCAGTCAGGAAAGCCAGGGGTCATTGTCCGTACATTCCAGGTGCCCAGCTTTAGGGCAGAAGTTTTCTTACGATTGTTGCATGGAGCACAGTTATCGATCTGCCTGTCGGGTTTGACCCTAAACCCCATGCACCCCGTGAAGTTAACAGACCGTGGCGAGGTAGCACCTTACTGGCTGGGGGCTGCCCAGCTTAAGGCGGGCGGTATCTACCTAGTGAGGTGCGATGACCTCTCCCACCATCAGAAGCAGCCCCTGGTGTCATGCTCTAAAAAGACTTATAACCGGTAACTGCTACTTCCCGTGTAGTTTCGATGCTGTATGAGAAGCTGGAGTGTCCTCTCCACAGCACGAAGCCTGGGTAAAATAATATGGAGGATAGGCTGTTACCCAAGCAGTGAATCCCCCCTCTCCACATCGCTGAAATGGTCCAGTGGAAAGGCAAGAGCCAATACAACTGGTTCCAGCAACGTCGCAGGAGTTGGCAGAATGACACAAAATGCCTCCGGGACTCCGGCTCCGGAATAGCTGGAATATGTTCCACACATCCTGATAGCTATCCATGGGATAAAGGGGAGATCTTGAATGCATCACATGAGCAACTCAGAGTTATCTCATGGAACATAGCAGGGTGGACCTCGAAGCAAAATGATCCCAACTTTCTGGAACATCTGAGGGATCACGATATAATTTTTATTCAGGAAACATGGTTCACCAAATCAAGCTAAATGGATATGTTGTATATGATATGCCTACTGAGACCACCAAAAGGAAAGGTAGAGCTAAAGCAGGCTTAGCAATATTTATATCTATTGCTCTCCAGGCATCTGTCAACTGGCTCTCCATTTGTGGGAAAATAGCAATGGCTGGGCATATAGTCTTTGGGCCTAAAACCCTTCTTTTGGTCAATATTTATATCCCACCTTTCTCATCTCAGAAAAGCACAAAACAAGCTTCAGAAAACCTGGAAAACTATATACAGTTGTGCCTCGCAAGACAATTTTAATTCATTCTGGGAAAATTGTCATCTTGTGAAAAAATCGTCTTGCAGGGTTCCCTATGCATCGGTCTCAAAAAAAAAAAGTCTTGTGAGGCATCGGTCTA